>NC_079912.1:11332717-11599927 GCF_024868665.1 Triplophysa rosa
TATATATATATATATATATATATATTTAATGTAATTATTGTACAATAAAATATCAATATAAATAAAATATAAATTGCAAAGGGTTGCCAGATCCTCATAACAAACCCAACCCAATGGCCAGTCAAAACTAACTCAATGTCCCCAGCCCAAATATTCAAAATATTTTGAACATTTCAATAAAAAAATCAAAATAGGTCACTCTTTTACCGGATATATTACTGTAACTAATGCATTACACACAATTTCTAAAAACTCCTACAAATTACTGTATAGTAGTCATAAACACAGTGTGTTATTATAAATAACTTCATCTTGCATTAAGAATGACCCCTGATAAACACAATCCTTCCACCATTAACCCACTGAATAAAAAACAGCCCGCAGCAACAAAAAAAGTAGCTGAAGTCTGCAGGAAAACGAAGGACTTGGCAACCCTCGTTCTATTTAACAATCACTAAATGCACTATAATAACGCTTATTTAAATGACGTCATTGAATCGCAAAGTTAACACTGTGATATTACTGCTTGTGAAAAATGATAAAAATAATTTTATTTTAGACACAAACAAGTAAACTGCTTGCATTTTTAACAGCTAATTCAGATGTTCAAGATGGCGAATTGGACTGTGTACATTACAGAGATTTTTTGCTTTTTCGTAAAGCGTTTAGGACTTCTTGTTAGTGAATCTAAAAGCTAAAAATACAGCAAACAACTAAAACAAAGCTGATAGAATGTTCAAACACATGCCACTGCTGTGTAACAGATGTAGTTACTTCTGTGTACATCCCCCCTAACACTTCAGTCATTATAGTAATTGGTTTATTCTTTCTGCATTATTATAGGATAAACATAACATCAGTCACTCTTTTTACTCCCCAGGTTTGAGCGAATTGGAATTTACGTGGTCATGTTTGGCGGGATCATTAGGACCCTGGTGTGCACCATGGTTCTCTTTATCTTCCTCCTGCTGGCATTTGGCTTGGCCTTCTACGCTTTGATGCTTCACCGCGTACGTCCAAAAGAGATCATATCACAGATGCGTCAAGCTTTGGCAAATCTTCGCTGTTCGATAATGATGTTTGTTTCTTTCAACAGGCCGAGTTCAGCTCCATCAGCCTCGCTCTCGCTCAGACCTTCGTAATGACAGTGGGAGAACTGAACTACCAGAGCACATTTCTGGAATCTTTTGAAAATGGCCGGATGGCGTTTCCCGGGACCACCTATTTAGTCTTTGTGCTTTTTGTCCTTCTAATGCCCATCCTCCTCATGAACCTAATGGTAAGACTGGCACGCTGGAAGCCAGCTATTATAGTTAATGATAGCTGTAATTCGTTTGGAAGTATTAGGCTTATTTGTCTCAATCATGTTGCAGATCGGTCTGGCAGTGGGAGACATTGCGGAGGTACAGAGAAACGCAGAATTAAAAAGGATAGCCATGCAGGTGAGCCTGTTACTTTGCTTTGACTGCCTATGAATTGCTGTGTATTTTCAGCAATATTTAGGTAAATAATTTTCTAATGCTGTAAAATCCCATCGCAACATCCTGTTTCAATAACAACAGTAAGAATATGGAGGTGTGTAAGTAACATCAACTAAATCTGTGTTTTAAAACGGACTAAATGGACAAACTGCTCTACAGAGCGCGTTTCGTAAACAGTGTTGGGTAAGTTACTCTCAAAAAGTAATTAATTACTAGTTACTAATTACATATTCAATAGTGTAATTAGATTACTGTACAAATTACTCTCTCCTAAAAGTATTTAGTTACTTATTACTAATTACTTTCTATATCCTACATCAACCTTGATTAGTTAAGTGATTGGCATGAAAGGGCTCTTTTAATTAATTTAAATAAATAATATTAAACTACATAAAGTTCTCTTATTAACTGACCAAAGTATTACAAATGTGAGAATTATACATTAAAGCACAGATTTGAAAGTTAGACTTTGAATTTTGATGTCAATTCCACTATTGCACACACATATTACACAAAGTATTTAGTTAATTAAATCAAAAGTAACTGTAATTAAATTACAGAAAAATAAGAGTAATCCCTTACTTTACTTTTCAAGGGAAAAGTAATTAAATTACAGTAACTAATTACTTAGTAACTAGTTACACCCAACACTGTTTGTAAATACGTTATCTCCTTCGGAAAAGAAGCGAAAATGTGACGACTTCTAAGTGCTCTGTCAGCTGCCGTAGTGCATCGAAAGGGAGGGGTGAGGGGTGCGTGAGACGTTGGTTGCAGTTTGCAACTTCACCGCTAGATGCCACTAAATTTCATACACTGGACCTTTAATTAAAAATACGTAATATATTGTGATGCATTCTACAGACTCTCTAATTAAAGATTCTTAATACAGATTGATCTTCACACAACCCTAGAAGAGAAGCTCCCATACTGGTTCCTAAAGCGAGTGGACAAACCCACCATCACTGTCTATCCCAATAAATGCAAGGTTTGTCTATGAAATGAAAATGTTTTTCATTACTCATGCCTGCATGTCACTTTTTCTTAAATACACACGAACTTTGAACGACTATTAAAGTTTTGCAATGATCATTACTTATACAGAAAGTCTTGTTACAAGTCTTGGTAGACGGCGAGATCCAAAACACAGTTCGCACCCGTTTGAACCTCAAATCCGGTCAAGGAGGACCTCTGGAGAGAGATCTGCACAAACAGAAGAGCAGGTGAGACCACCAAACAATGTTTCGGGTTTAGTCGGCTGAAGAAAATATGAGGCTGATTTCAACATTATATTATTTATATATTTTTTTACTAAATATATAAAACAAAACACATGACAAAAGATGCTTTATCAGCCGAAGAAGTGTGACACCAATTTCTTCGAAGGAATTATATTCCTTGCAATACATGGAGCATATTAATTTATAGCATTGATAATGAAGTGTGATAAACTCTGGCGTGTCTAATCCGTTTGCTACAGATAAAAAAGCTGGTTTCATCATTAAGAATGCCACAGCGTAATTCAGCCTTGTGAGAGAGCGGCCTCTAGTGTTTATTAACAATAATACAACATCTACCACTCAGTCACATACTTTCTCTAACCTTCTTAATATTACATATAAATGATATCAGTTTGAATACAGCCTGAATTTTTACTTCAAGACCGTAATTTCCATGAACATTATAATTGTCTATATAAGTGATATTTTTTTGTTTTAGTTTTGAGCTCCGTTTATTCTATTCTCTGTCTGAAGGTTGAAAGAAATGTCCAGAATGCTGGATAAGCAACATAACCTGCTGAAGCTGATCATACAGAAGATGGAAATCACGTCCGAAGCTGATGAATATGACGGCCCGCAGAACCTCAGATCTCTGAGATATCCCTCTTGCTCATCATATCAGAAGTCAAAGTGGGTCCCTCTGATGCAAGCTCTTCGGACGAGGAAGTGACATCAGAGATGGTGGCGTCATAATTTATAAAACAAAAACTGTTTACTTTGCAGTCATTTCCCATTACTTTTTAATTATGTATTAGTGTTTAGCAGTTCGTTTTCTCTCCTGTTTGGGTTTTACCGACCACGTCTGGTAGTTTACTGTGCGGTTTATATCTTGTGGTGTAAGTGTAATTGTGTAGATCATAAGATCACTGAGGTCCTTTGAGCTTTTGTATTTACAGTGCGTAATGTATTTGTAAGGTCACACTTGTATATAGATTCAGTAGTGAAGAAGTTGCACTTACAAGCTTTTAATACAGCCATGTAAAGCATCAAACATACAGATTTATTACCCACATTTGCACTCGATGAGTAGAACAATTATTATGTGCATTTTATTGCCCTTGTGACCGCTGAGACGCTTTCTCATACACTCATTTCAAAGTGCTTCTGCCAGAGGGGAGCGCAAGTGTGTAATCCCCCATTTTTTGTTTTAACAACATCAGGATGAAATTCCCATTACATAAAACCATCATGTTGATCGCGTTGTCCATGGTGATGTCACAGACTTTAACATACATCAGTCATGCTGGGAGTAGATTAAGACGTGCACCTGCAAAAGCCAAAACGATGTAAAACTGAATTTGTGATTTTGCATGCACATCAAGATGTAATAAATTTGATGACAGGCAACACAATAACCAGATGGGACGGATTCGCTTTAGTACTTCTCCCTTAATGCAATACTAAAATATATTTATTGCAATTCGCTTGACCAGTGGAAAACCAAAACAATCAAGTAAAGAAAATAATCTTATGATTATTATAAAAAAAAATGTTATGGTGGAAAGTGTGCAGGCCACCCATAAAATCATAATTTTCTGACATTACAACCTGATCAGCTGTTCTCAAAAGCAGGTTTTGGTGACAAATGCTTTTGAGAGTGAGAAAGAGAGATTCTCATCTGTCATGTGCTCAGTGCCGTATAGCATTAGGAGTTTATAGCGCACAAATACATCACTTCCTTTTCTTAAGGGTATAGACAGCAAAACATTTCTCAGTACCCAGCTCTTAGCGAGTCTGATCTCAGATAGATTGTGTTCACGTTCACAATGTGATATCCTGATCACAGGTTAGTGAGTAGTGTCATTCAATCTCTGTTTCTTTCAATGAGTGTGCAAATTAATCATGGTGGTTTGCAGTAAATGGCACGATTTTGTTTTCTCTGAAGTTGTTGTGTTGTGTTTATGTCATGAAAACATGTCTTCATTATAAACACTTTACTATATATACACACAAACATAAAGGTTGTTTTGAGATGGGGCTGCTCAATTATGACAAAAATCATCTAGTTTTAATCTAGTTTTTTATTTTATTTTGGCCAATATTGAGATGATGATAAATGTTTAAAAAGCTGAACTGCTGTAGATCCTTGTGAAATAAAATGCTGGACGATAATAGTTTCACCTCGATTGTTTTGTTTTTGTCATCGTTGAAAGGCAAAATTCATGATTATGGTTAATTATGATTAAATGCACAGCCCTGTTTTGAAATGGACATAAATGAAGTACAATATACCACAATGTACTTTTTAAAGAAACAATTTACGTGATATAAAAGATAATAGATTTCACTAGAGATGCTTAAAATTATTTTTATTAATGTTTTAAAGTACACTAACACGCAGACAGCTTTAAAGGAGCAATGTGGTGATTTTAGTGGCATCTAGTGGTGAGGTTGCAAATTGCAACCAACTGCTCCACCCCTCCCCCTCCCTTTCGAAGCACTACAGCAGCTGACACAGAGAGATAACATATTTACGAAACGCTCTGTAGAGCAGTTTGTCCATTTAGAGCTACTGTAGAAACAACATGGCGAATTCCATGCAAGAGGACCCGCGGTGTGTGTAGATAGAAACAGCTCATTCTAAAAACACAACGCTTCATTGTGTAAGGTCTTTATACACCTCTGAAGACATAGTCATGTATATTATATTGCCAGGTTTCATGAGATTCACCTCATTACTGTTCATGCTGTGATAGGAAAAGAAGGACAGCTCCCTCACATCATTCAATTAAATCCTCCAATTCAAAGGATTGGAGGCTTTACTAAAAAAGGCTATATTGGTTTTCTTAATGGCAGTTTTGATGCAGTTACATGCCATTTGTTTTACACTGCAGCTGTGAGACTGCGGTGACCATGGGAACCAAGGCGGGAGGAGAGCACACATGAGGGCTGATGTCATAGTCATGCACCTGTCTTTCTTTCTCATTCACACAAACAGTGAGAGAGAGAGAGAGAGAGAGAGAGAGAGAGAAGCACCGCCCACACTACAACCCTTAACTCACTTACCGACAGACAACTGCACATTTCTCATGTGAGCTGTCCTGCAGCAGTTTAGTGCCACTGTTCCCATGTAATTAGTCATTATGTGTAAGAATGGCAATGTTATGCTTATGGTTAGTTGACACACAGAACCATGAGCTTACTCAAGATTTTAAGTTGAAAGTGGGAAGTTGCATAAGGTTTCTTTATTTCTTCATTTTAAATGGCCTTTTTTATCAGTATTTTAAATAGCCTTTTAGTGTGACAGATTCATTTTTCAAGGGACAAATGTTGCTTATAACCTTTTATTATGAAGTGTGCTTGTATAAAATTCTTGTAAATATTTTAACAAAAACTGCAACTTTTTTAGACAAATTGTAGTTGCTCACACCACAGAACTATAAAACAAATGAACGTTTTGAAAAATAAAAAATTGTTTTTGAAAGTATTTTAAAAGTGCTAGTTGAAAACATGATTTTAATTAGTTTCTCCACTAACTAGAATTTATTTGTTTACATTTTTTGTAAATGATTTATATCTGGAAAAAATATAAAGATTTTATAGGCACTCTAGGACATTGTGAACATTTTATTAATATTAATTGTAACCCTTGTTTGTTTTTATAATTATTGTTTTTTGTCAACACAAGCGCAAAGTGAATTGATGCTTTCAAAGTTTAGAGCTGATATATGGACGGATGTATGTTTTAGGATTAAGGGGCATTCCTGTTCTATGAGGGAAAGAAATGTTAGATATTCTGAACTGAGTTACTTATTTAGTCACCTCCTAACTGTTCCATCCACAATAAATACTGTATATTATTAGGTAAATCCACGTGCAGCGCTTATGAGTCTCTATTGCCATAAGAGCAGAAAATCATGCTGTTCTAATGGTTCACCTATATTAATAGGACCAGTTTTTATAAACAATATACATTGTTCTACAATATACATTAATCTATACAATAAAAAATGACAAGTATTTGAGTAATCACATCAGCAAGCAACATACTTCACATTGAATAAAAATGTTTTTTTTTTAAATAGAAAGAATATTTTAATTACTACTGCACAAGGAGTATTTTTATAGTCTATTCAAAATGTGTCTACACTTGGCACATACCCTCTGCCAAAATGCGGCATGCAAGTCAGCTGTGCTTTTGGATAATTGTTGGCTAAGGACCATTGTAATATTAAATCTTAATTTCACACTCATTAGGTGGGAATGAAAACTCATAGATATCAAGTTTACTAAGACTATAGTGAGATACTGAGAAAAATTCAACTGTGGGAAATTGTATGGCCACATGATGGTCTTATAGGAAGATCTTCAGATGCATGTCCATGAATTGTGCAAACTTATACAGATCATATATAAAGATATGGCCAAGTTATGGCTAACCATAAAAAACATTAAGTATTGAACAAAGGTACATCCTTTAATGAATTGTCCAAGTACTTTTTAAGTTTATGTTAACCCTTGGTAGACTACAAGTTCAGACAAGTTGCTGATAAACATTATGCAGAAGACTCAAATCACTTAAAATATCTCTTTCAAGGGAGCTTTTTGTCTCTGTTTTATGCTAAACAAGCCAACGTAAAAAGTTCTAACATGAAAAGTGCTGTTTATGTTGTCCATACAAAAAAGAAGAAAGATCCCTAACACATATACAGTAAACATGCATTTACACGTCATTTTAAAAATCAAAGATTTTTCAGTCAGATTATAAAAAACAGCAATTGCAGTCTCATTGACAGCATTTATCGCCAACTCTAAGTATGAGTGGAACTGTTGACCTACATCGTTTTCCATAACAGCTGAACTGACATCTGTCAAGGGTAATTGAAAAAAAAATCATTTTAGTTTTCCATGCACATTTTAATCCTCCGTCATGCACCTTGCATGCTTGCTTGTATTTGAAAAGAGAGTGAAATGAGAACATAATGTGATCTTGTAAGGAATGTCAACATGTGTATTTCTCCCCTCCACCAAAAGGGTCCCAGTCAATGCCCCCCATCCTGCCATTCTTACAGATGTAAAGTACTGACAGCTGTGGCCAATGCGTATCAACCGTGTGAGAGAGTTCTAACCGAGCGGAAACCCAATATCTCTGTGAAATGGCCAGTGGATTAAGAGTGTTTGATAGGCCTTTCAGACGTTTCTATCTGGTTAAGAGCATGTGGGGAGAAATGGTTGCATTAGGTGTTTAGTGAGTGATCATTGAGTTAAGGTCTAAAAGACAACGTTTTCCATCATATTTATTTATTGCTTTAAAGTTTTTATGCACTCTTAAAAAAAGTTCTTGAATGATTCTATGCAGGAACCATTTTTTATATACTAGCATATTGATTTCATAAATGCTTTTTTTTAAAAGGACACCACCCAAAATGAAAAGTGTCTTCATTTACTCATCCTCAAGTTGTTCTAAATCTGCACTGTAAAACTTTGCTGTGGCTTTTGCTGCAGGTTTGCCAGTAACTTACTGTAGATTTAATTACTACTTAATATACTTTCCAATTAGTGCTGTTTTCAATTACTTCAATCAAAATTAAAACGCTTTGACTTATGAGATTCAAAATGAGCAAGAAGAGACTGGCATTATCACAGCAACACTGCAAAAAAATGACATTCTTCCTAAGCATTTTTCTCTTGTTTTCGGTAAAAATATTTTTTAAAACAAAATTGTACATTAAATCTATAGTAAGTTACTGGCAAATCTGCTGCGAAATTACAGCAACGTTTTACAGTGTGTATAAATGTCCTTGTTCTGTTGAACACAAAAAAAAGATATTTGGAAAAATGTTACACGTTGACATTTCTGGGACACCATTGACTACCAATAGTAGAAAAATGATTGTATCATGAACACAAAATGACACATTTTGAAGAATTTAGGAAAGCAAACAGTTCTAAGGCACCTTTGACTACCATTGTATTTTTTCCTAGTCAATAATGTCCCAGAAATCTTAGTTGCTAACATTTTTACAAATATCTTTCTTTTCAACAGGACAAAGAAATTCACACAGGTTTGGAACAACTTGGGGGCGAGTAATTCATGAGAGAATTTTCATCATGCCATTTTCATCAGATCTATCAGATTCAAAACCTTTTTGTTTTTATTTTGTATTTCATAGCAGATTATGTGGTTTTATACTGTGTACACTGTAAGAAAAAATCCCGTAAAAAAATGCATGCAAAATGCAGAAAATTACCAGTACATTTTCCGTTAATGCTAAAATTGAATTTAATGCAGTACAAATGTAAAATACGGGTAAGAAAACTGTAAAAAATGAATATGGAAAATTCCTTCATGTTAAAACAGTATATTGTGCCCTATTTTTACAGATTTGTTTTAGAGTGTGTGTTATCAGTGCCACTGATCTCAAACAGTCCTAACAAAAGTTTGAGGAGGAAAAGGGGAGGAGATAGTCCTGATCCACAGTGACCCTGCCAAACCCTAAAACTTAAATATGTTCGTTACACCAGAGGACAAGTTCTGAAATGCTGGCTGAGGAGGTTTTTCTTTTCTGTAGATGCTGAATGACCTTGAACTTCTGTTACTTCAATAATGGCCTTAAACCACTTTAATTTTAATATACTAATTTAAAAGTAAAGACTGCACCTGTTGCATTGAGTCTAGAGCAAGGACGCTAAATTTCACACACTGTTCCACAACAGGGCATAAGTACGTTTAAAGTCAAGATTTTGATCGGAAACGGCGATGTCCACCGGTTCCTTGAGTGATACTGAAGACCTCCAGGAGCTGTCAATCACTCGTTCTCTACAAGACTCTGAAGATGAGTTCAGCATGGATGACAATCTGAAAGGAAAAACCAGCAATAAGAAGCAACAAGAGAAGAGGGCAAAGGATGGCAGGAAATCTCAAAGAAACGCTGCTAATGCCAGAGAAAGGGCGAGGATGAGAGTTTTGAGCAAGGCTTTCTCACGACTGAAGACCAGCCTGCCGTGGGTTCCTGCAGACACCAAACTGTCAAAACTGGACACGCTGCGTCTGGCATCCAGCTATATATCTCACCTCAGACAGCTTTTACAAGACGACAGATATGACAATGGCTTTGTGCATCCTGTAAATTTGGTATGAGTGAGTGTTGTCCGAGTTTTTTTGAGGACTTTATACCCATCCTAAAGTTTGTTCAGAAATAATGTTTATTTATGACTTATATAAGACAGATCTATTAAACAGTATAGCCTTAAAAGGGTTTTCCTCCACAAACTGAAAATTCTGTCATCATTTATTCATCCTCCTGTGGTTCAAAATCTGTATGTGATTCTTTCTTCTGTGAAACCCAAAAGAAGATCTTTTGAAAAACGTGTCCATACAATGAAAGTCTATGGGGTTGTTTGCTTACCAACATTCTTTAAACTGAGTTTTTTTGTGTTCTGCAGAAGAAAGAAAATCATACAGGTTTGAGGTTGAGTAAATGATGACAGAATTTTCATTTTTGGGTGGAGTATCCCTTTAAAAAAGCATTTACGAAATCAATATGCTAGTATATAAAACATGGTCCCTGCATAGAATCATTCAAGAACCTTTTTTAAGAGTGCATAAAAACTTTAAAGCAATAAATAAATATGATGGAAAACTAAGGATTTCATCCCTTTAAGGATGAAATGCTTGTACTGTACTGTAAGTACCATGGCAATATCTTGTTTTTAGGATAGGTTATTTATCATGGCATGATTTGATGTATCATATTACACAAACATGTTAAAATATCATTTACATTTATGCATATGTCAGACGCTTTTATCCAAAGCGACTTACATTGCATACTATACATTTGTTGCTGACTATGTGCAATCCCCTGGGATCGAACCCATGACCTTGGCATTGCTAGCACCATGTTCTAACCACTGAGCAACAGGAAAGCTGTGACCTATATATTATTATTATATAATGACAATATATTATTCAATATCATATATTGAATATTTAATACTGCATGTGAAACATGCATGAATTACACAAACTGTAGGCCTAAGACGACACATTCAATACAATTCTTTCACATTTTTTTAAATCAATGTGTTTCGTGGCATTTATGTATTTGTGTTTTTTATTCTTTTCCCACAGACGTGGCCTTTTGTGGTCTCTGCTCGATCAGAGGACACTAAAGACATTTCAGCAGCGATCAGACTATGTGGAGCTACAGCATAAACATCTGGCACCTCTCTGTCTTTTATCCCTCTCCACATTTCACGGTCTCATGCACTTCCTTTGAACTTACATGAATGGACATTACACAGTACAGACTGTATTCAGAATGTACAACTGTACAACATAGCAATGATTTTAGATTTTAGAGGTCTACCGGCAGTTAAGTTTGGGCCACATAACATGCCGTTATTATAATAATGCCGCTGAAACCGTCTTAAGGCTGCAGTTACTAGTATTCAAACAGCCAAACAAATTCGCTTAACTGTGTCAAATAGGGCTGGGTAAAAAATATTGATTCTTCTATTTTAATCTATCTTCAATTTAAGGAAACAATATCGATTCGGGAAATCACCGAATCGAATATTAAAGGAGTCATTTTGCACGGCTAAAACGAATATTATTGTTTGTTTTAGATGTAACGCAATGTGTATACACCATTTAAAGCTTAAAAAACGCTGTATTTTCCACATACCGTGCATGTTTGTATCTCCTCTTTGCCCCGCCTCTCTGAAACGCGCTGATTTTTTACAAAGCTCATGGCTCTGAAAAACAAGGTGTGCTATGATTGGCCAGTTCACCAGTGCATAGTGATTGGTCAAATACTGCAAGCATTTCACGGAAATGTAACGCTTCTTACCATATTCGGAACATCAGGGTCCAAAGCAATTGAACTGACAGGCGATACAATGAGATTTACAATTACACCCACCTTAACTATGCGTAGATTTGGGCGGTCTTAGTCAAATCATGTTACGAAGTTACGTAGATTCGCCGGGGTGTGGTTACACGAGGTGTTTCAGTCAGGTCTGGTTGAGCATTCGCTTTTAGATAGAATGCATCTTTTGTTCCCACACTTTCATTTGTGCAATTTTACGTGTCTAATACATGCATGGGCAACTTATAACACACCAAAACCACAGAAAAACACGTACTTCCGCCATATGACCCCTTTAATGCACGTCTCGTTTCGCCTCTCCTCCAGACGATGGCGCCATTATTCAAGTTGAATAATGAAATCTGTTTTATTTCTTAAATATGTTTCAAGTTGTTCGTGAATTTCTAGCTGTTCATGATTTCACTGTTGCACACTTACAATGTTTTTATTTTTACAGTATTTGGTTACTCAAAGCAAAAGTAATTCAAAACAATTGTGTGGGCTATAGGCTACTATTAACGTGAATGTGTATTTCATAAATGTAGCTGAGGTGGGGGGTCAGTTATCAGCCTATATATTTAAATATGGATTCCATGTCTGCAAAACTAAAATATTAAATGAAATACTGATCTAATGTCGATATAGAATCGAATCGAATTAAAACCATATAAATCGAATCGAATCGCCAAAATGGTCTCAAAACCCAGCCCTAGTTTCAAATAAATTTACGTGATGAGTAATGTAAATATAAACTATAAGGTACCAACATCGCTGTAATACAGTAACAGACTTCAAACTGTGAGAGCTTGTGACCAAGATAAAAACGACCATGTGCACGTTGCTGCACTTGAATAAGAATGTGCGCAGTGTTGAAGATGTAGGACTAGGCCGGTTTTCATCGCGTTTGCTGAGGATTGCAGCTGTCCAGTCATTAGTTTCCCAGCGCACTAAACCAGTCCCTTGAGAAAGTCTCACAGGAGATGAAGCTCTTTTTCAGGCAAGGACACAAACGGCTCTCACGTTCTGGACCACTGCTGTGATAAAAGCGATGGAAAGGTGATCTGAGTGCTGAAATCATGACTTCATAAACTACTGTGGAGAGTAATAGAATAAGAATAATAGAGCGTAATTTACAGCATCACACACGCAATTTAACCTTTTTTAGACTCGCCATGTCTTCACATCAAAAACAAATAGTTCCATCTAGTGGTGATAGAGTGCTCTGTCCAAGTTGATACAACATGTAGGCCTATTTTTTCTTTTAATGGCTTAACTAATCGAATATGTAGACAGAGTCACTGCCAAGTTCAACATGCCTTCACATTTTGGAAGGAAACGTGATATCTCCGATTTGCTTTGATTTATAAAGGTGGACATCGTAATCAGTAATAAAATATGGAAACTGAAGGAAAAACAATATATATATATAAAAAAAACAAGAACAGAAATACAGTTTGTTGTGCAGTGTAATTTCATTTCAGATCAAACAAAACGTATGTCATACTTTAGCAGTTTCTTACTTGACCAGCAGAGGTCAGTATTGGTTCACTATAAAACTCGAATCTCGTTTCCGTCAACACTCTGCCAGGGCTTTTTTTAACCATAATGTTTTTCTAATTTACACTGAAGAATGAAAAGTTATTTCAGTAAACGCGTGTGTGTGTTTGTACTGAGAGCAAAATGTCTAATACATTAATTAAATTCTTGAAATACTCTGTGTTTAACCTTCCCTTTTTCAGGTGGAACACATTTTCATTCATATGGAGCTGTGTTTTGGGGCATTAACCCATAAGGAAGTTCAGATTTTTGTGGACCAAAACACATTTCAGAGACAAACTTTCCATGAACAGGAAGGAATTGCAGTTCCAAAGCTAACATCGCCGTTCACGAAGGCTTTCTTTGTAGTTTAACCAAAAGCACTAACTGCATACTCGCGGCGTGCCAAGATTCAGAGAACAGTCTTTGAGGTTCTGAAAGACATTCGGAGATTATTTGTTATCTAATATTCATTCACTCAACAGCAATGTGGAAAGAAAGTTAAACTTTCATTATCAGTTTAACATCTGTTTTGTTTTCTGTAGGTCATTTCATCTCACATCTTGTACGTTTTATCTTGGTACCGTTCATGAAAAAATCAGCCCAATTTGTAAAATAAACATATGGCTAAACATGGATAGCTAGCAATTCTCTGCATAGATCATAACAAAACCAGAGGTTATAATAACATTTTCTGTACATAAAATGTTGCCCTTGAAGATGCCATCCACAATTAGATCCATAATGCAGGTTTAGTGTTAGTTTGGTAGTGCAGGAGAAACGTGAGAAAGTTTGGTGGCGCTCTGAAGGTCACTGTGAATATTACAGGGTGTGTGATCTGCTTGGCTGGAGACATCCTGTTATGCCGGGGAGGTGGGGGGATGACACAGTTTTCCTTTAGACAGGTGATAGAGTTTCCACACAAGAGCGAGGCGCTCTGTCTCTCCAGAGAATGAAGCCTCTTTGTGTCTGGATGAGGAAGGTCAAACTGGGAGAGGAGGTGATGAGATTTAGCTTTGACAAGAAAACATTTCACCACAACTTCCTATCGATTCTTTTGCCTCTCTCAGTCCTCCTTTTTTTCGACAGTATGTTTGAGGAGCGACTTGTGATTATTTTCAGTCAGTGTCCTGATTTTACTGACACTGATATTTTCTTCCAGGGCATGTGTTTGTGTCTCTCCCTGATGCTGTTTAGGTGAATAGGGTGGGAGCCACTGTCATTGTCGACCAAACAAAAAGGTTTAGGTGAGCTCCCAAAGGCCATTGTTCTTTACAACGGCACACATTTTGTTGGTCTCCAGGGGTAAGGTGTGTTTCAGAATAGTGTCACCTGTGAAAAACTTGGTGTCCGTTGTCACAACACGGAGATGGTACAAATAAAACGACTTGCGCTACACACGAACAAAACCAGTTCACCCGATAGAAAGTCCAGCTTGTGTTGTGGAAGATGATAGCTGATTTCTAGCTGGTTTTTCAGCCTGATCTCAGGGGAATTCGTATTGATTTTATTCATTCCTATGAATCTGTATGAATTCATTCATTTGTAGATGAAACCTTTTTGTTATCTTAAAAAGTACAAAAAAATCACAATTAGCTGTTTTTCAGGAAATGGAAAAAACACTGTGCTTTTTAAATGATTAAATACTGCGCGAGCACTTTTTAATACGTTTTATTGGTTAGATGTTTGCAAAACCCAGTGACAAACATAAAGGGTGACTAATAATAATGATTTATGGCAAAAAATAAAAATCATACAATACGGAGATATGAGGTTTCAGAAGGACAGCAGTGATATGGTCAAGCTGTTTTTTTAGACATGCCACTGTAAATAAAATTCCGAAACCCAGACATTTTCTGTAAACTGGAAAAACAGAAATGTACCATAAAATACATATTTTTTCCTGTAAAATTATAGGATATAAGGATATAAATAAAATAGTTTTCCCCATTTTTCTTGTAAATGTGTTGTCTTATTCTGTAATTTTATAGCTTTTGACCGTATTTAAAAAATAAACTGTAAAAAGAAATATTGTAAAAAATATGCTGGGGTGCCAGAAATAAACTGTAAAATAACTAGTTTTCCTTGTAAAATAACATTTCCCCTGTTTTTCTTGTAAATTTTCGGTCTTTTTCTGTACAAAAAAAATGTGTAAAAAACAGTAAAATTCTTTTTTTTAAACTTTTTACGTGGAAAATCTGTAAAAAATAACTGTAAAATTACAGCTTTTTTTTACAGTGGTGGCATAATAACTAGATCAGCTTTACCATATTCCAAAACACAACACAAGTCAACACAACCATCTGGATTTCCCAGCTGGAACAGAACTCGGTCCAAAATATATTTTTCAGTCTTTTATAAGGCACAGGTATGTCCAGGATGGGTGAGGTAAGTTATCAACCTTGACAGAAAGCTTTATAAAAAACTAACAGTTATTCATGACATTCTCTCTCTCTTCTTTATGGGCCAGTTTCATTTCGAATATCTCTGGGCTGCTTGAAAAGCTTTCATGCAATGAGCCATTTCCCCTCCAGACATAAACTTCCCCATCCATCAAATGACGCTATAATGACGGCCACAGGTTGACAATGGGGATAATATTTTTTCTCCCACAATGGCTTTCGGTTCACCCCTTTTGGCGAAGTTCTGGCAACTATAAATACTCCCGGTTCCCATCGCTTTGGTTAACAGACGCTGCTCAGAGCAAAGATGAGACCTAGTGTGGCTTTAGGCTGGAGCTGTCAGCGCTCCACAGGGATTAGTAAGTCACAGTCCCTATATTGTTCTTCAGGCTACAATGGGCACATGGAGTTTTGGCTTTTGTCTCAAAGTCCGTTGTGAACTTCAGAGATGTTACAAAAGGTATGACACACCTGTGAATGAGGATTAAACTCTCTTTCCTTGCTCAGAGCCGTAGCCTTTGGCTGTGTCCACCACATCAAACAAATGATCTTCCTGGCACCTTTCTAGTCACTGGTTACTTAGTAGTCATTTAGTCATTCTGGTAACCCACAAAAGTAAGATTTACACTCACAAAATTATAACCTTTTTACACTGTGTACATTTGTGAAGATGGGAACATAATGGTCAGACAAGAAAAGAGCATATGAAGAGTTTGATTCCAAAATGAGATAACAAAAAATCAAAAATCATGTTTTTTATTATGTTATCATGTTTTAATGTGTTTTATTGTGTTAGTTAGCTGCATTTTTTTAGTTATTATGGCTTGATTCAAAACAAACCAACTGCAGTTTGATTGATATTAATTGGAATGCACAATAAAGAAATAGAGTATCTCATTTTGGAACTAAACTCCTCATATATATTTTTTATTTTTAATGGCACAGGTCTCCTCTCTAATAAAACCACACATCCTTACAGCCGATTTCAGCCAACCGTTTTTAAAGAACTAAAGCAAATTTAAGTATTTTCCTTTAATCATCACTCTTACTTTGACAAGCAAAAAATGAGCTACGACTTGAAAAGAACAAATAATGTCATAGGTTTTGATAGAATTGTCTAAACAAGGCAAATTCAGCGTCATGTGTTTCTCCGTGGTGAACTTTTACTGACCGCATCAGAAAGATTTCACGGATATCAGGTAAAATGTGTCGTCCAAGAAGATTGTGTTTTACCAATGAATTATAATGATTCATTTCCTTTTCTTTGAATGGTCAAACAATTGGCAGTTTTCACCATTATACTAAACAATAATGTATTAAAAAGCTATGATTGTAATCTTAAAATGAGTACTAAAGCCAAAATAAAAATTTCAATATTAAGGAACTGTCAGGAAAACCATTGGCAAGAATATGTCTCAAATACAACAGGATTGGATAAAAAACCTCATTAAACTTCCCCAGAGGAAAAACATACTGCTCAGGGGTTGCTCTTTCATAGCTTAGAAAATTGGATGGAGTTCTCAGTTGTGTTTTATTTAAGTATCAACTTAGTTTCAGATGTTTCCCCTAAAATTGAAATAGACTGGAACTTTAAAACGTACGTAGGTTTCATAGATAAAATTATCTGGTTTGGGTGCATTTGATGAGAAATGTTTGTGTTTATATTGAAAACATTTTTGAGATCTCCTTTGAATTTCTAATGGAGACATTTTGAGATTTCTGGTTATTTTTCTAAGGAGAAACATCTGAGACACAGGATCAAAAGTTTCAAAGTTTCAAAAGTTTCTTAAAGTTTTCGTTTGCTCTCCATTCAATTTCATTGATGTCTAGGAGAACTATTGATGATATTAATCTCAAATGTGACTTTTTTATGGGTCGATGAGAAAATCATCCTGCACTATTGGGCTATGGACCAGAGTGGCACCTTAAACCATGTGGCATGTTGAGGAGGTTGATGTTATACAATTCACATCATTTTTTGACTTGCAACCACCTGGCAATGCAATGCCATAGTAACCTAGCCACATACTGTAGCAACAGGCAAACACAACTCACCTTCTCTAAAAAAAGCTAGTATAAATTGTCGTAGTATTAATGTTGGATTAATGTTTTCCCTGCATTTAAACAATTGCTCTACCCATCTTTTATCTGTCACTATTTTTAAAACTGAGACCGGATACACAGTCTATATCATTGAGGTCAGTCTTGACAGTCATTGTTCTCCATTATGCATATTGTGAGTCATCAGCTGTACCCTTTGTCTCCTTTACTTTAGCTCATTAACATTTGTGTGACATGCACCAGTTTGCAGGCCATCATCTTTTATTCACACATGTCCATGAATAACTCATCACAGGCTACAGACTATATGCAGACTTTATACCTGATAAACTGTGTGAGGTGCGTTGTACATCTGCGTATGTGTGTGTACATGCGGAGGGCCTGAGGGTGATGGTGTAACCCCATGTCCTTCTGGAGGTCTTTGGGGCATGGAAGAGTCACAATGGGTGTGCTTGGGACTGTTGACAGCGCAGCCAGTTAGCAACCACTGATGGATCTGCTACGTGCTTCTGAGACCAGGAGCCTCTTGGGCTGATAGTGTATCGGATGGCCTGTTAATTATACTGACTTCAAAAGAGCATGGCTGATGTCTGAGTATGTCACTGTGGGTGAGTGAGTGTTCTCATGACAGCGTGCGTGAGAGCGTGTCTGCGTGTGGGCAGGTAAGGAGCCTGTCAGTGTGGATGGGCCATTGATGTGTGTGTGATTTCTACCTGTGTGAGAATTCAGCTGATGGTCAATGGGGTCAGTCAAAAGTATGGTGACATTGATTTTTAGTCATAAGATTTAAATGAGTTAACAGCATCAAAAGCATTAAAGAAAAAGGTTCTCCCAAAAACAAACATTTACTACCATAGCAGGAAAAAATTCACACAAAAGATATTTTGAAGAATGTAGGAAAGCAAACTGTTCTGGGGCACTTTTGACTACCCTTGTAATTTTTCCCACCATGGTAGTCAATGGTGGCCAAGAACTGTTTGCTTACAATCCTTCTTCACAAATATATTTCTTTGTGTTCAGAACAAAGAAATTTAAATGACAGAATTTCTATTTTTGGATGAACTGTTCCTTAAGGTTTTTAAAAAATAATGTAAAGTGGTTACTTTTTAATAATTTTAATGAATTTTATTAGAATTTGCTGGCATACAGTATAGCACTTTTCTGAAATTTACAGTAAAAGTTTGAGTAATTTTTTAATACAACATTTTTTATAATAATTTTTTTAAACTATATTGTCACTGTTAGGTAGAAATCTTGTATTCCCATATTTTGTGATTTATATTATATTTCATTTTTTTCATAGAAAAAAAAACAAACAATGAAATGTATTACAAACTTGATGACAGTGTATAATTATTAAAAAAATATTTTTTCCATTTCCTAAGTAAAGGTTTTGAAATATCATGGAGGCGGGGGCAGGATCGGACCACGAGCCGGGTGACCCGAAGCGCAACCGCGCCACATGTCTGGAGCACTGTCACAGCCAAGGGCTCCGACATTTGGGAATGATTTTAAATAATCTGATGGCCTAATGTCTGCATTTTGGTCTGGTCAGTGTTGTGTGTTTTGTGAGACATAATTGACACCTTATTAGAAATGGTAATATTTAATGAATTTGTCACTCATGTTACAAGGATTACTTCGCTGGAGAAATTAAATTACAATAATGTAGAAACAGCGTTCAATAAAAAACAATAATCTTAGAGTTAACCTTCATGATGGTTTTAAAGATTTCATAAAGTACCTACAATACCATCAGCTTTCATTGGGGAAACTAAACTGATTTATAAATGTTAAACTGCATTTTAGGTATAAAACATTTTTAACAGAATTTTCTGTAGGTATATAAAAGTACGAAACATTTTCCTTTTGGATGGACTAATAGTGCCACACAACCAGATTAGCCTGACCAGTATCATTTACCCCACAGTCTCTTCCTCGTATTGTCTTTGTGGTATGAGCAGTAATCTGACCAGAGGAATTTACTGACAATTCCTAGCCACAACATTATTTTGTCCCTGCAGGGCTCTTACCTCTACCTGAGGCCACTGGAATATATTGTCATATGTAGATTACATTGGGCTATTATTCACAGTGAACCCCATCTGTGAGTCGACCATGAATCATTGGTGTCAACCAAAGTCATCCATCTTCATCAGCAAAGCACCTGGATTACTACAAATCAGTCAAATTCTGGGGTGTGAGCGAGAAGGTGTCCATATATGTGTTTTAATCTGTGTACGTTCAAATGGTGAGTGTGTACGTGAGTTTGTAAGAATGTGATGCTGGGAGTGTGTTTTAACAGTAGCTGTGGTGTTGTTTGTATGGCGTAATGCGTGTAACCGTGGTGTCAAGGGCAGGATGGACAGAGGCCCCTGACCTCCTCCCTGCTTCGGGACCTCAGGGGCTCTTAGGGGTCTTCAAGGGCCAACAGATCAAAGCTCAGGCTGGGGATGAGTGAGTTGAGATGAGGGCTGACTGTTTGCTCAGCAACTAGCGCAAAGAGGCAAACAGCAAGGACCGAGGCTCCCTCAGAACCTGCGCCGGGCTAATCCAGAGAGGACCGGCAAGGCCATGCATGACAAAGAGAGAGAGATTGCTTTAAGCCATAAGAACACATTTTTCTTCCATAGCTGCTTCATTGACAGGGTTTTTTGACAACAAGGGCTTGACCTAGCTTTACTTTAATTCTTTGGATGATGCTTTGATTATATTTGTAAAGAGGTATGGATTTTACCTGAACACTACAATTGGCTACCCTTACAAAAAAAGTGTGCTATTAGTAGGCCTATACTTTTTGTAAAAAAATAAAGAGTACTTTCGGTTTGTGTTCTTTACTTAAAACTACACTTAAGTATACTTTCCTTATACTGACAGAAAAGTGACAGGCAAGAATATTTTACCTACAGTACTTGTACTCAATATTTTAAAGGATACTTGGCTTAAAGTTGTGTTTAATCTTTTGATTGAGTAGTCTATTAAGTATGTTATAGCATAGTTTAACATACAGTATTGTCTTATTAACATCACCAGGCTTACAATATGGTGTATTACACGTAAAAGGTAAACTACTGTATAAGTATGATGTTACATTTACTTAAAGTAAACTTAAAAGTATACTCGCAGTATATTAACTACTACTACTACTGTTACACTTATAGTATACTGTAAAGTATAGGCCAATTTAGTCCCAAGTAATACTACTAATACTAGTAATTTGCTAGTTCACCCAAAAATGAAAATTCTGTCATCATTTACTAACTCTCAAGTTGCTTCAATTCCACTGTATAAGATTCTTTGTTCTGTTGAACACAAAAGAAGATATTTTGAAAAATGTGGGAAACTACACAGTTCTGGGGTACCATTGACCATAGTTGTTTTCTTTCCTACTAGTCTGCTTATAAACATTCTTCCAAATATCTTTCTTTGGGTTCAGCAGAACAACGAAATTTACCCAGGTTTGGAACAACTTGAGGGTAGGTATAAAGACAGAATTTTTATTTTTAAGTTCTTAAATTCCCTTTAAGTAGACTTAATAAAATGAACTTAAAGTATACTATCACATCTTAGCTGGTAGCATATGGGTCTAGGAATAGCCTGGGTTGTGGGTTTGAATCCCCCAGAACACACAAACTGATAATGTGCCAAAAGCACTGTAAGTCATAAATATATATAAATACAATATTTTCTTGCTAAAACATATTTTGCGGACACTATATTAATTTAAAACCAAAACACATAAGCATACAATTTGCATAGAAACGCAACACAATCACACAATGGCCACAGTACCATGCTACAAAAGCAACAGACACCACCATCAACAGGCCAATTTTAATTGAGATTGAAAGATAAAAACAGTTCCGACATAAAATAGATAAATAAAACAAAAATCAAAGACTGACATCTCTAGTGAGAAGCTGCGTCCAACATATTCTCACCAGAACTGATGAGATGAGAAGTCTGTCTTAACCTTAAAAATCTATTCAATCTCTTTTCTATCACTTGTACATGTTCTGGCCTGGTTGGGTTAAAGGGATATTTCACAGGCGTTTAACGTTGATGTCACTGTCATTTGCTGGAAAAACAAGCCTCAGGTTCACACGAAGCCGAGGGATAACGGAAGCTAGACATCAACGTTAACAGCGCTTTCAATATGGATATTTCTCTTAAACAAACGCATCGGTTCGCTTCAGAAGACCTTTGTTAAGACCACAGAGCCGTGTCGAGCAGTTCTATTGATCGATGGATGCACGTTTTGGAGCTTCAAAAAGTCGACGCCCATTCACTCCCATTCTACAGCTTGGCAGTAAAATGATATGTGGTATTATAACTTCGACTGCATTATTCTTCAAGAAGAAAGTCATATTCAGTCAGGATGCCTTGAGGGTGAGTAAAACATAGGGAAATGTTGTTTAGCCTGTGAAATATCCCTTTAACATCCCTTCTCAAACACTTCCCATGAAACAACGGTATTTTACCACAAACCCTCTTCCAAACGTGTATTAACAGCCAAAGATTTATGTTAACAATCTGGAAGCTAAAAACAAATCTCCGCCTCACAATTTATCAGTTCCCCACACCCAATGACCGACGTGCTGCTCTAGATATCAATGCTCCATTCAACTGCATCTTTTTCTCTGATGCAAACAAAAAGATCCTATATTCCACCATGATTCACGACAGCTTTTCTCTCTTTACTTTATAAGGTGACAAACCTTCACCAGTATATCATTGCGGCTAGTATCTGTGCAGTTGTGTCTCCCTATAGATCTATATGAAATGTTCATATGCTCTCCTCTGAGGTCTCCACAGACTCTATGCCTTTTCCACATGTCCGATGTGGGCTTAATCACTCCACTCAGCTGTGCTTTACGCCCACGGCCGTCTGCGTCTGTGTGGGAAAAGAAAGCCTATGCTTCTGTGCCGAAACCTTCCGGGCTAACAGCCATGGGGCATAACTCTCCATTTCACATGGGTATGATGTGTAATTGCTGTTTATGAAATTAATATGATTGATTGTAAATCTTAGATGTCTTGTTGCTCCGTTTCACCCACATACGTATTAAGCGTACGCTATTTGTCGGAATAATACAAAAAAATACTGTAGACGACCCAGACGAACTCTGAGACCGCATACCTCTCTTCCAAAAAACATTCAGCGTTAACCAAAGTTGAGTGAAACCTAAAGCAATCGCACCAATATATCTGTAACGCGAGGGCCAACCATCGGAAAGTCGCAAAATTAGAAACGCAACACTCTTTGTGCATCTAATACGCCGACACCGGTGCTGAAGTTTGACAGGCTCTCTCGCTCGGGATTGTGGGAGAGAGGTGAGATAAAATCGGTCTATGACCTTTTCCATCTGATTGGACACACACACTCCACACACACACACACACACACACACACATATGCCATTCTTCCTGGCACATTCAGCACTGGGTGGCACCCAAGAGCCAGGCAAAACAGGTATTGGGTTGCACACGGACTGACATGGCTCACATGTTTTTGCAATTTCCTCTGCCTTCCGTGAAATTATGCAAATATTTTAGTCCCGTTTCCTTGAGTCTGGAACTGCAATTAAGACTGTCTGTTTCACTTTATGAAGTCACTCGCAGACAACTTTCGCTGGATGTGAGGATTTATGCCAGTAATGTCACAAAGGTGAAACCTATTTCAGACTGGAGGTTCAATAGGTGAGGAATGGAGAATATACGCACTGTGATAAACTTCACAGCTCATGTAGAGTTACAAAGCAACTGACCCGTACTGATATCTTGGACAACTTGAGTGTCTGAATAAAGAAGAATGGCAATGTGATTTTCAGCTGTTTCAATTCTGATGTAATGATAATTGGAAAGATTTAAGCACACTAAAGTTTTCAACAATACTTTAAAGGAACTTTAGAAAATAAAATTCTGTCATCATTTGCTAACCCTTAATTTGTTCCAAATCTGTATACATTTCATTGTTCTGATGAGCACAGAGAAAGATATTTGGAAGAATGCTTGTAATCACACAGTTCTTGGCCACCAATGAATAGTAGGAAAAATTGCTTTATAAATGTCTTTGTTCTGTTAAAAAGTTATTTTGAAGAATAAGCAAACAGTTCTGCGGCACTTTGACTACCATTGTAATTGTTCCTACTATGGTAGTCAATGGTGGCCAAGAACTGTTACAAGCATTCGTCCAAATATCTTTCTCTGTTCATCAGAACAAAGAAATGTATAAAGATTTGGAACAACTCGAAGGGGTGAACTGTCCTCTTAAGTCAGAGATGGCTCAAAACCTGACAATAGAACAATGTGGGAATAGTTAAAGGGATAGTTCACCCAAAAATGAAAATTCTGTCATTATTTACTTACCCTCAAATTCTGTAAAAAAAAATGTTCCACTAATAAACTAAAGAAGATTTGGAAAGAATATTTGTAACCGAACAGATCTGGGGCACCATAGACTTCTATAGTAAGATATGCAACTACTATGGTAGTCAATGGTGCCCCAGAATGTTTTAGGCCCCTATTATACACCCGGCGCAACGCGGCGCAAGGCGCAGCGCAAGTGTTTTTGCTAGTTTCCGCCCGACGCAGTTCTCATTTTCCCATCCTGCGCCGCGTTGTTTAAATAGCAAATGCATTTGCGCTCATTTGTGCACACATGGGTGTGTTGTTGGCGCATTGCTATTTTGAGGAACTGAAAATAGACTGCGCCATAGACCAACTCAAACCTGGTCTAAAGTCAATGGCGCAATATATATTTGCTTAAAAATAGAGCGCATTAGTAGAAAATGTGCCACTGGGCGGGTCCACATACAACGCGCTTTCACTTCACTTATTACACAGAGGGAAGCGCAGCAGCACACAAACATGCCAAATATAAAAAATAAATGGATTACAGTGTAAAAGATTATTATTGTGTACATAAAGATAAAAATCCGGCTTGTCATGTAGATGATCTGCTCGCACGCT
Organism: Triplophysa rosa; assembly: GCF_024868665.1. Lineage (NCBI taxonomy): Eukaryota > Metazoa > Chordata > Actinopteri > Cypriniformes > Nemacheilidae > Triplophysa > Triplophysa rosa. The sequence goes on from NC_079912.1 coordinate 11,357,260, forward strand.
TTAACCTCGCGCACGAGCAGATGCGTTTCCTCTCTAGAGAAGCGTCCAGTCTTTGCTCTTGCAAATTCCGCCGTGTAAGCAGCGAATCTGCCATGGCGCGAGCGCAACTGGCTCTTAAAGGGAATGAGAGATGAGACTCTGATTGGTTTACTGCACGTTATGCCCAACAAACACCCATTACTCAACCCGTTTAGACCATGCGCCTGGGCGCACCGACCGTTTTCCCATCGTTAGTGTTTTCCCATCGTTCCCACGCCCTGAGTGCACCTGCGCCGTGCGCTTTAAACCATGCGCTTAGATCGTGAAAACAGGGCCCTTAGTTTCTAAATAAATATCTATTGTGTTAAACAGAACAAAGGAATTTATACAGCTTTGAAACAACATGAGGGTAAATGATCATTTCCATTTTTGGGTGAACTATCCCTTTAAGTCCTTTGGAAAACTGCTTGGCCGCCTGGTACATCAATTAAGTCTAATCTGCTCCAGAGGTCTTTAAAGTCAATGCAATATGGGTGAAGTTGAGCTCATATATTGAATGGGTCTGAAAGGCAGGACTGTTTCCCTTTTCCACTTCTCTGGGTGCTCTTTCTTCCTATAAAGATCTATTGGCTCGGAAATATCCCATCACACTGAAACGTCAGACCTGCAAATTGTGTTGTTGTCAGAAGGGGATCTGCGGAATTTCAGAGCGAAATCGATGGAGGTCAGAGAATTAATGTATGTCTTTCAGTTCAAAGGTAGATAGAGAAGTAGCCCTCCGTTAGATATTAATCTTGATCAGACCGAGACCTTTTAGAAAGCAAAGCATGTAATTGGATTAGTGAGCGTAACAACTCCATTAATTATCATACAATATTGATCTAAGGAGTGGTGAAAAAGGGGTCAACAGTGAAACATTATAATGAAATATAACCTGTGACTACAAAACTTGTGGGCACTGGGTAAGTTAAACTAAAACAATTTGTAACAAATATTCTGACCTCTTATTTCACTCTGTGACATATGATCATAAGGCATGCAGGATTTTTTGGATAACGTTTTCTTTTTGACACCAACTTTCATTTAATAATTCCACAAATTAAACAATGAGTCACACAAAAATGCATCAGACATAAGACATATTGGGCAAAAAGAAACAAAGCATTCAGACAAGAAGATTAGGCTTGTGTGGAATACCCCCTAAGCAGAAAGTTCAAAGGGGAGCCACCTATTTCTCTCTCTCTATCTCTCTCTTCTTCTCCAGGTGGTCTATAGCCACCTGTGTTTCCTTTGTGTGCTTGTCATCTGTCTTTGAAAGGCTTTGTTAGGTTGCCAGAGCGAGGACAAGTCCAGTGTGGTTATGATGATGGACCTTCTGTTCCTCCGTCCTGCCCCTCACAGAGAACTATTATAACCTTGAGATCACCATGCAGTCACCCCCCAAAATCCTTATCAAAATACCATTATTGAGAGCCTGGGAAACTACTTTTATGTATGTGAGTGTGGGCCCTGAATTATGAAAAGAATGCTGGTCGTCTTACTAAATGATGATAAGCAAAATATACTTTATTCTCCTGCATTTAAATATTTTAACCTTATGACTAATGCTGTTTTTGCACCAATGTCTAAAATTTCCAAACTGATGTAAATGAAGCATCCCAGCCAACAAAATATCTAGATCCTCATTCTAGAGAATTTCAGTCTAAAATTATTCGTCTACAAAGTAAGAGTGAACGCTGAAAGTGAGCAGGTGTAATTTGTGCCACGGCTAAAAATGATGTCTCGGAGGCATGCGTTTGAACGCATATGTGCGTGACTCCACATACAGACACCAGCAAGTGTGAGTGTCTGCGTGCTGGGGAGGTGTCCAAGAGTGTAACTTGACTAAGACTATTGTCTTGGCCCTTGAGAGAGTCATCACTCATACACTCACACACACTACACTGATGAGCCACTCCTCACCATGGCCATTTTAGGAGCTGGAGGTATGAACATGAAAGAGCTCATAGTGTTGATGAGCTGTTCTTGCAGGTTGCTCAGGGCAGTGTCGTTTTTTTTTACCTTGACTAATAGAGATACCAGAATAGCAGGGTGGCAGGTTAAATATCAATGGAGAGAGAACAGGTGCATGTATGGAAGCCATTGTTAATTTGGCTGCAATTATTTAATTAAATATAATACATATATTCCATTTAAAATATATATTTCAACAGATAAATATATTCCAATTTTCGTTATTATTATTTCAATTTCAGATTTTAAACATGTATGTTTTTACATTTTTAGGTGATCTGACATTTTTTCACAAGTTATAAACATACAAAAATGAAAAAGATGGACAACGAGGGTGGGAATCATATCTAAGGACCAGACAACCACCTAAATAAGGCATAAACGGCATAGCAATGCAACGCCTAAGCAACCACAGCATGCAACTTTTCTTAAAAAATCAACCCATACAACAAATTTAGCACTGTAGTAACAATACTTTAACCATGATATTTGTCGTAAAACAATCCAATGTTAATCAATTTGCCAAAAGACCATGGTTACTACTTTGACTTCACTAAATCTAGGTTCATTTTCATAAAGGCAGTTTTTAAATCCAGTTTGGATCTGCATACTACACACTACCTAAAAATGAAAATTCTTTCGTCAGTCATTACTAGGCCTACATTAAATGCATTTATTTTACACCTAACCATCTCTTTCACTCACTCACATAACAAGCTAAGCTTTTATAACATTTATTTAAGTGAATATAGACAAAAGGACCAAAATTCGTCCCATCTTTCTATGCTTTGCCTCTAGTTTTAAGAACGTATGAAGACCCGGCGCATCCACGTACAACGCAGCGTGCCAATCGAAAGTTTACTAACACCGCGGGAGCGCGCAAACACACTTTCCCGCCTTTACTCAGCCGGAGAGCAGCATTGCGATTTGCGAAACCGTAGCGTGTGGTTAACGCGACAAAAAAGCAGTTACGACCTCCGTGATATGCTCAACATCACAGGCCCCAGCAGCTACCCCCATATCCCTGCTTTTTATTTACCCTGCATCCGGAGTTGGAGCGTGTTGATAAATGGCGCCCAGGGACTTTCTCCGTTAAGGACCGGGCCGCGCGATTTATGACGGCGCGCTCGCAGACTTCACCATGATTAATATGGCTCCTCCGTCCACCGCAGCTGATCGGGCGCAGTCGGGCTGTTTGGACAGGCAGATAACATCAAAGCGGCCTGCTGCTAGTGTTAAGAAAATACTGCATTCTGGGTCAGCGCAAATGAATCCACAAGGAGCCCGAAACTGTTTTTAATGACAGTTCCATCTATATATTATCACTTGTGCGGAGATCGGAACGGAGAAGGTCTGTTAATGGCATTTACAAATGTCTTTGTCCTCTGCTCACTGCCTCCCAGTTTAAACGATAATGATGTCGCTTAAGGTTTATGAATGTGGTGTGAACTCCGGGTGCAGACATATGCTTTATTTGAAAAGCTATTCATTGTCTTGTAATGGAATAATACCCTGACTAGACATATTAATGATCATTTACAGCCCTGAAGCCATTGAAACGTATGTTTTTTGTTTGTGGGCGGGCGTACTGTTTATAGGTGGTGTAGTATAAAATTAGAATTACAGACCCATATAGTTTACTTAATTTATCAGATTGCAATGGTTATTGCATTTATTGAGAAATAATTAGGTTACTAGGCCTACAGTATTGCCATTTATTTAAAATGACTAGTATATTATTTCAAAAAGTTTAATATGTTAGACAACATTTAAAATTGCTTCATGGCCAGTTGATTGTAGTACTGACAAAAAAGCAGGAGTGCAGGTGAGAAAGCTCTTAAGAGTTCTGTCCATCCTCACACCTGTTCCATTGATTACATGTGTTTTTGACAGGTCTGGCCAGAGGTGATAGAACCTGTGTTTGATCTCACCATGTTGGTCAGGAGAGCAACTATAGACTGAGGCCATGCTGTCAATGTTAGTGCTGGGAAATGGGAATGCGGTTCTTCTCAGGTAAGAACATTGCCAGTCACCACAGCATCCCCATCAGTCATCATAGACCCCATGGTTGGCAAGTGTAACAGGTTTGCTAGATCCACTTCAAGCTAGATTCGAACCACGGCCTACCAAGGATGCTTAATACCATGGCCTATGGTGTTAGTCACTGCTAGTGTGCCTCTTTTCCATATAATTAATAGAAAATAAGTTTGACTAGAAAATATAAATGCTTTTAGGTTCTCATCAATAGATTTTATTTGATATTATTCTTTATATAATTTTTTCGACGCGCTATTCTGTGGTTGTTCATCATATAGTGTGCAATGAAAGCAGTTCTGTGCAAAATCAGTCATCAATATTTTGCTCTATTTTCCCGGAAGAAAAAATACTGCAAAATATAAATGTGTATAAATGCCAAAAGTTTTCATTCTCTATAGTACACTAGCATTTAAATGGTCTTAAAGCTAATAGACAGAACCACAAAACTCCAATTTGGGAGATACCCTCATTTTAACACACTTGTATAACAATAACACATTTTCATTGCTGTTAATTTTTTCAGATTTGCCCTCAAAGGCTAATGTGTGTTCATATTTCATACATGACCTCTGTAGTCATATTTAAAATTTTGGATGCTTTTAAGTGAGGGCTGGGAGTCTGCATGCTTTCTCACAAGCTCTGGTATGTCACACACTTCCTAAACCCACTGATGGGCGACTTCTCTTTTTCTTTTTCCTTAGCACTACTTATAGCCTCTACTTAAGTATGCCAATTTAGCTGAATTCATGAAATCAATGGCTCAGTGTTATCTGCCCATTGATGTAGAACTATGGCGGTGACTGCCCTTTCCCATGCTTCCATTCCGGGACCTCTGCTGCCCACAAACAGAGGGAACACCTGTTTCCAGCTCGCCCGGTCCCCTAGCACCTGAAATCTTAGCAATGGCTCAGGCTATTGAGAGGCATCCCCGTGATAAGCCCGCCCCAGAGATGGACGGCGGAAACTCGATAATGAAAGGGGATGCCTAATAGATGAATCTGGTGCAATTTGCCAAAACACGCCCTGCTTTTCTCAGGAAAATTATCCACACTTGTAATAGGAAGGCCATTGTCTTGGGAGAGTCTGTGCTTTATCTGGGTATTCATTATCTGTATTACAAGAGCATAATGAGCTGCAGAAGAAGGCGTGTACATTTTATGGATAAGGAGAGGAGCATTGACGTGAAATTAAAAGTATTTTATCTGATGGGAAACCCGAGGTTTCCCAATACTTTTGGCTTGAAGTCAAAGCAGAATCGTACCGCCATGGTTTTTGGAGTGACCTGTGCGTCTGTGCATACCGTATAGCGACGGCTAAACACCAAAAGACAGGAAATTATTTCAGACACTGAAATCTAAAGTGATTTAATGTATGCATTATGGCCATTTTATATGTATGACATAAGTTAATTAGAAGTTAATTCTAATTAAAAAAAATGGTTATATGCAAAAGTAACTACCTCGTAGTTAATAAAAACTTTTTTTGTTTTCTTTAAATAATGAAAAATGTTTTATTATTTCTTCTAATTTTTTATTTATTTAGGTGCAGTTTGGCCAAAATATTATTTACTCACCTTCACATTGTTCTAAACCTGTAAGGCTCTCGAACGTCTGTGTTATAACAAATGATAGTGATTGACTATTACAGTTACCATTCAATTTCATTGTAATGAAAAATATTCTTTGCATATTTTTAACTTTTTAGTGTTAACTAACACTCTAGTTTAGGTGACTAACACTCTAGTTTAGGTGACTAACACTCGTTCCTTTTTTTGTATTTGGTGGCATTACATTTAAATACATTTGAGGTCTAAAATACATTTAAAATACATATTTGCTTACAAATATTTTGAGAAAAATAACTATTTATAGCAATGTAGTCACATATGTATGAAAACATGCGACACGGTAACTTTACATGTAGACATTCAGTAAAAGACGTTGTTTAAGCCTTGAGACCTTGCTATTTGACAAGAAGCACACATAGTTGCTCCTTAGAGAGCCTCATATCATCTCGGTCCTTTTCTTTATTGGTCATATTTCACTTACACCCCTCCTGAGGGTGAGTAACCTTCCTCATACCTCCTTTGATGTCAACGGGATGTTGAAGCACTATTTGAAATCATCGCTGACCTAGCCAGCCCCTACTTGTTCAAACGGCTAGAACGGCAAACTCAAAGAAAGATTTTGAGGGCGACCTTAACGGCATCCATTATCATAATGTCTAAAGGGGAGGTGTCCTCGCTGATGCCTAAATTGCAGTTTAAAAACATTTTTGTCTTCATGCTCACTCCTCTTTCACCTTCAGTAGTGTGTGTTTAGGACGAAATGGCTGCTATGGGGCCCATTACTCACTGATAAGGTCCCTTATACAGTCAGACTCCACATACCGCTTTGTTGTGGTGATTTTGGTTACCAAATGTTGTAACAAATAGCTTTCAGTTTTATAAACAACTAGTTTTACATTTAAAAAAACGAAATGGTGCCTATATCAATGCAAAATTGTCTACAAGTCCAGGCTTAAATTCAACAATGTTTTAACTAGCTAACTGCGGAGTGAGAGCCTTTATCACTGTGTTCTTTGGACGACAGCTTAATGCTAGACTTTAATTTATTCTCCATCTCCTTAAAGTACTGTTAGTCTTATTGCTTTTGTGGGGAAATGGATTCCTGAGAGGGGTTCTTGCTGAAGACATCCCGTTAAACTGTCTTCACCTTTCCACATGGACTGTGCTCTGCGGCAGAGACTTTTGTTTCCTCTCTTGTTAGACTGACTGTGGGTCTGCTGCATGTGTCGATGTGTTGAAGGAGAGCTTTAAGGGCACATTCTGAGCTGTATTGATCTAGAGAATCAATCAGAAGGAGAGAGAGACAGAGAGACATAATCTTTTAACACTGCAGACACGCAGTCGAGATGGGCACTCATCAGGAGTAAGGGAACAACGTCTAATACATTAACTTGAGAAGACAGAACCGCTTCCCTCCCGTTCTCTATCTCCTTCCTCTTTCCTACCCTATTAGTCCCAGGGGCTCAGTTAAGGATGCTATCACTCTATACAGATCCCTCCATCAAACGCTGCCACCCCATTTATCTCTCACACTTCTAAGCTCTTTATACCTCTCGAAGAGGACATCGAAGACACACATACCAAAGATTAAAGTGGAATGCTTACAGTTTCTTCAGTACAAAGTACTGTCTCCACTTGGTGAATGCATTGGATTAATACTTTTTGAACGAGTTATAACTATTGGTTCTGCATGCTAGCAGCTTCATCTATTCCTAGTGTGGTGAACAGTATAGACCAGCATTTATTTTTTAATTTCACTTTTGTATTTATATTCATTCATTCATTCATTCATTTTATTATATTATTATTTTTTATTACTGTTGTTTAGTCTTATTTTGGGTGCATTTGTATTATTGTTATTTCTCCATCTTAAGCACTCTCTATGCTGGTATAATAATACCTAATCTGTTTTTAATCAGACAAAGTCAGACTTGGCATTGAAACACAACTAAGGTTATTCAGTTAATTTTGCTCATTTATTCTATCATCACTTCGGCTGCCTGCTCCTCTCCATCTCTGTGTCTGCCAGGCCTGTCGGGATAAACAATTTAATGACTTAACGAGTGAAATATAAACATGACGTCGGTAATTTTTTTGTGATGTGATATATTGCCGTTGTGTTTATATAGGTGCTTGTTTGCACATTTTATAACTACTATTTATTAGAGATGCACAGATGCTAAATTTCTTAACTTTCTGAATGTTATTAATTCATAAAACGACTACTAATATTGAAAATCAAACTGCTGATGTTTCTTAACATTTTCTAAATGAAGAGCACAAATTCATTGCATTCTCCTGTCCTCTTTTGATTGACAGGATATATCGGCCCTGATCATAGGCTGCTTGTAATCGTGAAAAATAGCTTTTATCAACCGATACCGATTATTGGCCGATGTATCAGTGTATCTCTATTATTTTTTATATTTAATATTTATTTACACTAATTATAATTTACATCAGTGGTTCTCAAACTTGTTCATTGTAAGGCCCCCTTTGGGTAGAGTGCATCGCTTTGTGGCCCCCCAAATAAAGACTTATAATCTTAAACTTAGAATTTGAATTGAACCAAGAGCATATTCAGTTACACAATGCTGGAACATCAATTCTTATTTTTTTATGTTTGATCGCATAAAATGTGTGATAAATTTCTATATTTCATAAAATGCCACAGAATCTGTGCCACCCCCTGGATCCATCTTGGGGCCCCCAGTTTGAGAACCATTGACTTACAATATTGAAATAACAATGTCTAAATATTCTAAAAGTTAAAAGGCCTTTGTTCTTTTAAAGGGTGTATCTGCATTATTTTATTACCATTATGTAATCAGTGCCATAAAATATTCATTAAAGACAATACTATCGTTTATCGCTTTTATTTGTGAGAGAATACATAGCCAAACAAAAGGTTATCGTGATGGGCCTTGTTGATTACAAGTGTTAATTCCACCAACAATAGTGAAAGTCTGTTGTAAGTGACAAAGTCATTGTCCTGATGGAAAGAGATCTAGTGAGGAATACTGCAAAAACAAGTAAACTAGACTCTTAACCTTGGATCTGTAGGATTTAACATTTGTGTTTTAGTCATAATTGGATCTTTCATGTTCGTCTATAAAGAGGTCTTTTTATAATGGATTTTGCTGCTTGGGCTCAAACACATTCTGCACTCACCAGACCTTAGCAGAAAGCTTTGCAAATTTTCACATCTCAGGCCATTCATAGTTTTTCAAAACATTGCCTTTTGTGTTTAAATTAGTATTTCGGATAATTTGATGAAGTACTACAGTCCGATTGCTTGGGACTTTAAGCTTGGTTTCATACATATTGTCCCATAATAAATCCACTCTATGGAATACTGCAGATTTCCCCTAAAATACAAAGTTAACAGTGAAAGAAATGCGTCTTCATGTCCAGCAAATGCCACTAGTCCAATTCAAATCTGAACAAAAGCCACTGCTCATAAGCAGACTATGATGCACAAGTGTCTCGAGACTCTAGCTTGAGTGGGGAACCATATGCTGTCACAGAAAACCAACAGAGTCTTGTATTGAGTGCTGAGTTGAGCTGGGACTTGTGTGGGAGTCGAGGAGTGGGTGGAAGGGGAGAGATGAGGGACGGCTGGGGTGTGGGAGGGCTTGTCAAGGTTTTTCTGGAAGGTTACAAATCAAGGATTTCTGAACCCTTCCTTCTTCTCGGATTCACTCTCTGGAGCAGACGTGTGTGTGAGAGCGACCGTGTTAACTTGGCCGGCCTGCTCTTTATTGGAGCGCTGGTTAAATCAATAACACATGTTGAGGGTGAGCTGTCAGAATCCATGCCGATCTCTTCTCAACTGGCACCAGTCCATCCAGCCACACTCCATCCACCACAACCAGCGACGGGGTAAACAAACTCTCCCCCGCAAATGTCAGAGATGTCAAGGGATAAAAAGCTGTGGGTTGCTCGGCGATCGTAAGAGATTATGATTCGAGTCGCGGGCGAGGACATATAGTGGATTTTAATTGTTTGTTGTGTGCTGTCGAACATTGAAATAGTTTGTTCTAATTATAAATCCCCTGTGATCTCTCTGTATGGGCGTAATGGAGTATTACTGCTGGTGCAACCACAAAGCAAGCCAATAAATCCCATGTGGCTTTGCTGCACAACTGTGGTATTTTCCTTCATTATGCAATTTTGAGAGTTTGGTAATGATGCCCTTAGTCTAAGCATTAACCTTTATCAGGCGCCGATGAATAATGCAAAATTCTGAGACATCCCGTCAGAAATGTGATGTAATCCATTTTTCCTCTGTACAGTACATGAAGCACTTACTGTAATTATGATGATTTGTACTTTTGGTTTGCCAATTTACGTCTCAATGGATTGATTATCGTTTTGGGAGATAGCCGTATGAATCTAACTGGTTTATGGAAAGACAGATAGAGCGCAAATTAAATTTTTTCATTTTTCTTAGAATCATGATTAGATCTCGGTGAAATACAGCCTTTGAATTTTTGCGTGTCATGACTGTGATTTCTTTAATTGCATAAAAGTTGATTTTTGTGTGTGCTGCATGTTTGGACCCAGCGGTCTTAATGTTGTTCAATTAGTTCCACAAGGTCCTTGTCGATGGATAGGCCTCCAGTCTGATTACATTGAACAGTGGGTATTTCCTGTGTTTAAACCCACATATGGATCGAGTAAGGTAGTGGCTGTGTGGCTACTGTGTTCGCTATATCTTAATTTCAGATTCAAAAGTGATTTCGATTTTTCTGCTTCACCAGGTGCTGAGGGAGATTTCAAATGCATTGCGCAAGGCTGCAGCTTATGCAAATTTCCAAAGACAAGCGTGGCTAAATGTGGTTCATTTCCCATGGTTCCTTACTGGTTTTTAGCCACGCCCACTGACCCTGTAAGCACTTATTTGTGGTCACGTTTATATTATTCTTGGAAAAAGTGCACGTGACAAATGAAAAGAATCTGTTTGAAATCATCCTCTTGCAACCAGAAGCGTCACAATCAAGTTTGTTCCACAGCGTGCACTGGTGTTGGATTTTATGACTGGACTTATTTCATCTCTATCAAGCTGAGTACAGTGTCTGTCCCATGAGTCAGTAGTCTAGGAACAGCCCACCATGAAATTAACTGGAACCAGAACTAGCCCTAATGACTAAACATGATGGTACCTGCATATAATTTCTCGCAAAAGTAAAAATATGTGTTTTGGACTGTAGACGTGAACATATCGTGTATGGTAACACTTCGGCCACAATTCACCTGTAGGTTTTGTGATTCCAGGTGTATCATATTTACATTGCTTTTCCTAAGTTGTACACACATGATGCAAATGGCCTGGCAGAGTAAAATGAGAGCTCGTGGGTGTGTGGGAGAGCCATTTTGGTCTCATGTGCATTTATAAATTCATTGGGATGTTAAAATGATTTACACGCACTGTCCTCTTGTTTTGCATACAAATATTACACAATGTGAATTTCTCTGCTGATAAAGTCAGAGTATTACTGAGCTGTCAACATTAGGCAATTTTAGTTAGTTGGTATACAAAAATATAGTTATTAAAACAGAGATTTCCCACTTTATAATTTTTATTAATATGCCTTAAAGGTGCAGTTTGTCGATCAAAACAACAACAATGCCGTAGCTTGATGACGCTGTGAAGGAGCGTGGAATGTTGGGATCTGTTGCCTTCTACTCCACCGCTGATGGCCATTAATCAGATGGGAATGAGAAATCATGTTAGCGGATGAGGTAAAGTTTCATAATTGTTGCGAATAATTGTGGTCTATAAATAAGTGACTGCTCGAAACAAGTTAGTGGCTTGCTAGATGCTACTTCCGCATACTTCCACGACACTGTTGTCATGCAGTTTCTACGTCAGTAAAGGCGGTAACAAAGGGGAACGCGGATATGACGCTATTGACAGGCGACTGCACAGCCCCTTGTCACTGTTTTGAATGGCGATTTTCTCACAATTTACAAGTAGTTGGAAACATTTGAGAAGTACTCAGCTGAACAAAATATATAACACTAGCTTTGTGGTTTTTGGATATTTTACTGCAAAATTGTTACAAACTGCACCTTTAAGTTGCTACAGCATGTTGCTTGGCAGATGTAAACTCTCTACAGTTGGAGCATGAATTATTTATTTTAATTAGCTATAGTAAATATTAATAGTAATATAATGTAAGATAAAAATAAAATAGTGATTTTGTTGAAATGGCACGTCTGTATGGTTTGAATAGGATTTCACAGTCTCTGTGTGGTGTCAACTGTGGGATAAAAATGTGACTCTGTTTGCAGAGGGTTGAGCCTGGGAATATTAGCAGTCAACGCTTGGCTGATTTTTTTCATCACTTTGTTGTGGTAAACAGAAACAAAGGGGAGGGTCAAACATAGTTCACTGTTGACTTATCAAAAGTTTGTATTGTGGAGCAGAACTCTTGGGTAGATTCTGGGTTTTTATATTCATGTTTTTGATTTTCCTTTTTACTGTAAACAATAAACATAGACCATGTTACATATACATGTAAAATAATAATACAAGCATTTTAACATAAAGTAAACAGTAAAACTATTATAAAAGGAGAAAAATGTAAATGCTATTGTTAACAAAAAATGAATACATTTTAAATACATTTAAACTTTTTTTTATCACAAATTATAAATGGATTTCTCCTATACAAAGCCATCAACTTAATTTTTTCAATCATTTAAATGGATATTTCACCCAAAAATGAATATTCTGTCATCATTTACTCACCCTCCGTTTGACTTTCTCTCTTCTGCAGAACACAAAAGAAGATATTTTGAAGAATGTTGTTAACTGGCCCCTAATGCTGTTCGGTTACTAACATTCTTCAAAATATGTTCTTTTGTGTTCTGCGGATAAAAGAAAGTCACACGGTAAATGATGACAGAATTTTTGGTTGAACTATCACTTTAATTTATTGAATTTCTTTGGTTAAGGGTTGCAGTTCATTATTCTCCAATATGGCCCTTGATGAAGTCTGAACTCGGGCATGTTTTGCTCGCTGTTTTTCCCTTTACCTGTAAAAGTATTTTCTTTGGCTCCCAACCCTTACACCACCTCTCCAAACCCAAACTAACAGAGTATTTGGATAGGCAAAGCAGCTTATTAACATTTCTCAGTGACCTCAACCGTCCAAATGTTCTGTGGTACCTTTTTTTAGCGAATTCCTTACGCAGAAATAACACGCTCAGGAAACGTGTAACTTCTAAAATGTGCTGAGATTGAGGGTAGCACAATGCTACATAACATGATTGCGACTATTTAACCTTTTTTAGATAATGTTTTATCTTTTTTCATTTTTATTTTTTTGGTTTGTCGTTAGTTTCAAAGAAAGATGACAACTTGGATATTAAATATCACCTGCACTGTAAATGACAAATTGGCTTGTTTTTCTGTCTGCGTCTGCCAGTAACACACAATCCCGTCTTGTAGCATAACCACAAGGTGTACAAATCTTAATATCCTTGTGTTACTTTGCCAAATGTCCTCATATAATAAATGTGCATGTTTGGAATAAGGATGAAATAACAAGAGCAATGAAACGACAAACTAATTACAAAGAAGTCTATTTTTCCTTCCTTTGCTTGAAAAGTAAACATATCCTTGCCAGGTGAATGTTATTTGACATGTTCCGAAATATGATAGGACAGTAATGCAAAACGCCTGCCTTGAAAATAAAATACAGAATAAAAATTACAACAGCGTTGTCTGATCGGTCATGGTGATTGCTCTATTTAGCCACAATAGCTCAGGAGTCTACAGTTCAGATGCAAACAAAGTCCCAAAAAACAGATGTTGCCTCAGATCCCTAAATTATAAAATGAAAAGTGCATGTGACAAAGGAAGGTATGTCCACTAGCGGCCCTGTCCGTTGAAAAAATAAAATAAACAGCCATAATGTTGTTATAGTTTTACAATTTCATATAAATCAAAAGTTATAGACACGCTGAGACTGAAAGTGCTTAGCCTGTCGAGCCGGCGTTTAAATAGCGTTCAGAGCATTGGGTGATACACATGGACCTCCTCCTGCTAGTTGTACATCCTGCTAGTCTCCTTCCACAGAAGTGACCTGATACAGCTGCAGGAAACTGCCAATAAGAGCCCTATCAGATTGACAAGGACGAGAGAAGAGACACGAGAGGAAATTTTCCTCGCTTTCTTCCCCCCCTTTGACTGTTTTTGGCTTTGACGCGTCTGTATATCAACATACAGCAGTAGCGCAAAGGAGTGTTGTAGACTCGGAGGCCCATAAGCGATTTAAACGCAGTACATCAGTCATCTAACACTAAGAGGATGGTCTGCAACTGGATCCCTGAACATCCCTGGGAACATGAAAACATGGCCAGTGATCACATCAATAACAAAGTTATTGATCACAGGGTTCAGACTAATCAAATCGAGCCCTGGTTTGTTTGAAGTTAAATACGGGCTGCAGCGCAGTTTATCTGTTCCGCTTTTGGACTTTTGCGCTGGCCGCCCACTCAAATGTACATGGAGGGAAAGTGTTATTTGTATTGTTAAATTTACATTAAGCCCATTTTAATTGCATCAGCTGCTAAACAGATCTCACAATAATGGCCCTAACCGAGAAAATTGCGATCATCTGTGAAAGGGCCTGCAGTATAATGGACAAACCCAATTAATCTAATCTTGTTGTGTTCCATTATGGCTGCACTTTATCATTTCAACAGATGGAGCATGAAGAAATTAAGAATGTGCTCCTGCCAAGCGCTGCTCACTCACAGACGCGTTTCTCTCTGATGGTACCGCGTTGGTGTGCGAGGCCGTCTCCGTACACTCCTAAAAAAGTGATCCGCTTAAAGATGAAGAATGCTATTTTAACTGATTCTAGACAAGAGATTAATTGAAGAAAACTTTTAGTTAGATGAGGCAAGTGGGATTGGTTAACAGTTTTAAATGCGAGATCGAGATAACTGGAATTGTGGGGGTTAATGTCGGGTCGTCCAAACAGCATCATTTCACATCTAAAAATAAACCACTTACCTAGTCCGTACCATTGACAGGAAACAAAGTGTGATCGATTTGTGTGGATGAGGTTCAACTTTTGGACTCTGGAGGATGTTTTTTTAACAAACATTTTATTTTCAGATCGTAAAACAGACATTTGAATGAAGAGAAGACATAAAAATAGGTCAATTAAGAAACTTAGTACATAGTGTGCAAAGTGTTTCTAAGCAACTTCCTCTAGGGGGCATATTACAATCAATATTAAATACAAGAAAATGCACACCAGGGGTAATCCGGCCATAATGTGCTGCTATTTCATAGCCTGAAGGCAAGCAGTACTCCCAGCTAATATACTGTGATTTTGCAGTTATTTTACATTCTCTATGAGGCCATATTCAATCTCTAGACAATTATTAAACTACATTTAGTGTATAAATAAAGGATCATTTGTTAGTGAGTCGAGCAGATAGGGAGCATTTATAAAGCCTTTTTAATTCCACAAACTCATGTGCAGCGCATTGTTAATTTATCCCAAAATTAAACATGGGTCAGCATTACTGTAGGATCATAATATTAAAAAAAGAAAGGGAAATATGTCACTGCAAATGTGTACAAAGTATTTAGTCATATATATATATATATATATATATAGGTTGCCTCTCTCAACACAGTAATGAATTAATAATAAATAGACTTTTGGATTTAACTTAAAGGAATAGTTCACCCAAAAATTACAACTCATTTCAAACCTGTATGACTTTCTCCCACAGAACACAAAATAACATTTTGAAGGATGCTGCTAATTG
Organism: Triplophysa rosa; assembly: GCF_024868665.1. NCBI lineage: Eukaryota > Metazoa > Chordata > Actinopteri > Cypriniformes > Nemacheilidae > Triplophysa > Triplophysa rosa. The sequence continues at coordinate 11,372,657 of NC_079912.1, forward strand.
ATGGACAGAAAACCAGTGCAAGTCAATGGGTATCGCCGTTGTTACCAACATTCTTCAAAATATCTTCTTTTGTGTTCTGCAGGAGAAAGAAAGTCATACAGGTTTGAAATGAGTTTGGTTTAGGTGACTAAATGATGACAGAAGTTTTATTTTTGGGCGAACTAAAAAAAGCATAATATCTACTAGGGCTGCACGATTATTTTGGCCAATATTGAGATCCCGATTATTTAAAACGATTACTCATTAACTTTTAAAACAACATAGAAAATAAATAACTTTGCTTTTAAACTGTGAATTCAACTGAAAAATAAATGTAAAGAAATAGCACAGCTGAACCACTGTAAAGGAAAGGGGTGCGCTGTGGATTTATACCACAAGAAAAGAGAGGATCCTTGCAAAATGGAATGTGGCACAATAATCGTTTTACCTCGATTATTTTGTTTTTGTAATTGTTGAAGGCCAAAATTGACGATTACAATTCATTTTGGATTAATTGCACAGCCCTAATATCTACATTACAATGCATGAATGGTTCACCTTAGTAGTGTAAATAGTTTATACAGTAAATAACATACCCACTGTTACATAAACTTTAAAAACAGTATATGAACTGTATATGTACTGTATGTCTTACTGTATGATCCTGAAATTGTTATTTTACATCTCTAAAATTGTCCACTGAAAAGAACCCCAGCAGAAATATAATTAGGACTGTAGTTAAACTCACTTAACACCAATGAATCTAAGCACAGACCATATTACACTCTCCTAGTCTTTTCATAATTCTGCAACAGTTAAATCAATTGTAGAATATTTGTCTTCTCTTAGACTAACATGGCATAAGAAAATTCATTTAAGCGTGGTATGAGTTTAACCAAACATGTTTTGGCCCACTGTAACAGTGGTCATTGGGTTTGGTCTCAGTGTAGCTTGTGTGGTTGACACACTAGCCCTCTCTATGGTTAGGCACGTAACGTCATCAAGAGTATGTGGTCTCATTAGCCCGCCGGTGTCATTACATGCAGTTCAAGGTTGTGCTGCAGCAGAAGTGGATTTGTGTAATAATTCATATCCGAACGGAAGGCCTGGTTTTCTACTTGATTAAACCCAATTTATTTCTGTCGTTTTACTGTTTCGGTTAAGCCGTGCAGATGACAACAGCATTTGTGGGCTTCACGCTTTCTATTGGTAAATTAGAATAACACAGTGTACATATAAAGTTTAATGCAACTATTGTAAATTAATTAATCTAATCAATGACAAAGTGTGTGTCAACATCTGTTTCATTCAACACGTTTAAAGAATGAAAAATCATCATTTATTTTCCCTCTTGTCATTTCAAACCTATTAATGTCTTTCTTCTGCAGAACACAAAAGAAGAAACCCTGAAAAATCTTGATAACCGAACAATGGTGGTACCCATTGACTTGCATTGGTTTTGTGTCTGTACTGTAGAAGTGATAGGTACTGCCGTTATCAATACTCTTCAATATATCTTCTGCTACATTATTATTTAGGGTAAATTTTATTAAAAGTATGATGTTAGGGGTGTAGTTTTGTGTTGTGAAGCTGTTTTGCTTTAAGCGCTCTAAGTGGTAACTGCATCAATTCCAAGACCCACAAAGCATTTCATCAAATGAATTATCCTGAATCCAAATGTGTTTTGGTGCCACTTTGAAGTTTCTTCTTTTTCCGCTTTTACTGGCTCGCTGACTTTTCTCTTTCAGAGCTGTGTCCTTGGGCAGCCTTTCATGTACTGTGAAAATACCATGCTCCATTTATCTTGAATTGTCTTCACGTGTTGGCTGAGGTCTGGGCCTCCACTTTTAAAGACCTCTGCTCTGCACCGCTGTACCTCAAGTCTGTGGTTCAGCGTCAGAGTCAATGTTATGAAGACACTGGTTAGCCCATTTCATCAACTTCTGTCATCAAAAACCGATGCAGTTTGGCGTTTTACATAAATGCCGCTGATCTGAGCACATTACAACAGCAAACATGTTTGTATTGACATGATGCCCAGAGTTGTGGATTAGTCTGTTATAGTTTTTTTTAAATCTGTAGCTTGTGAAAGGTTTACGGCAATTTATAATGTTTTCTGTACACGGCAAGGGAAACTTGGTATCTATTTCATGTCATGGTTTTATTCTAACACCCATGTGATCGGCTGTAATTGCTTCAAACTACTATTATGATGTTCAATAAGAAAAGAAATGCACGGCCAACGCCAGATGTACATTTCAATATTTCATTCTCAATTCGTCGTGTTGTCCTCACAACCTTCTTACTCTGGTGTTTCCTTTCAGTCTTAAAAGTCTCTGTTGTTTCAGTGAGACTAATTTGCTGTCAGACATGCGGTGCTTTTGCAAAAGCAGGCAGACTCCAGAAATTAATTTATCCAAATAACCAAGCCCTCCTGGGCCATTGAGTCGGGGACACTGAAATGGCCTAAGAAGGCAAAGCCCCCTTTTGAAGTCTGGAATGTTTTGACTGACTTAAAACAGGCGACTGGAATGAACAGATCATTTTCCCTGACCCATGGGATTTTTAACCATTTTCATACATTGCGAACAAAGCAAAGAGAGAGCGCCCTTGACTGATATGTGTAGAGTTAGCAATCAGAAGGCAAGGAGAACAATGTTAAATTGATTTGGACTGGAGAGTTGGAAAATTTTGTATATATGATAACAGGCTTTAGGCTATATGTATGATATTCGATGTAGATGATGCTTTCAGTTTTTTTGTGGAGGGAAATCTTGCATTTGCTTAATTTGCCACAGGTACAGAAAATGAAATTACTTTTAAGCAATTAGTTTAATGGATCCAAAAGGTTGGGACAGAATGCTTCTAGGCAAATCCATGAAATTGTCAGAATTAAGATGAAATTAAATCCAGTTTTTACCAAACGTTTCACCATACTGATCAGATGTCAATATTTACTATTATTATTCTTCTTCAAGTTTTTAAAGCAATTTTTGTTTTTAAAGCGTAGTTTTCCATAGTCAGGTAAGTGAATTGTCACATCCATAATGGAATTGTCACATCCATAACAGTCCATATTCCTCATAAATGGTTGCATGAAAACAAAAATATATTTGCTTTACGTTGTGTAAAGAACCACCCCTTCTCCATTTGTTGGGTATTTATATTTTTCTGATGTCTTAACTCAGGGTTTTAGGAAAATATAAACAATATATGATTCAATATATTGGTAATAAATACATTCTATGAGAATTTATATTTCAAGTTTTGACTGAAAATGTCACATCCATAACGCTGGAATTGCCCTTCTGTTTTCCATTTTTATACTTCAAGACAATTTTCATTAAAAATATAATATAACAATTTAGGGCTGCAGCTATCGATTATTTTAGTAATCGAGTATTCTACTGATTTTTCCATCGATTAATCGGGTATTCGGATAATAAGTACTTTTTCTTTATTAAAGAGCAATACTAAATATACAAGAGAAAATAAGATGAACAACTAATTTGTTTCCTTTTTAGAAAAATGAACATATTTATTGCTGAAATTGCATAAATTAATATCTGTGTAAACTAAACCCATTTAGTACATTCCTTTGCCATATTACATTCAAAATGCAATATAGGCCTAATACAAATGTATAAATAAGAAACATTAATACAAATAGAAAGAATAATTTCAAAGGTAAACAACTAACTTCAGCTTATGCATGATGCATTTAGTTTATCCAAATTAGTTTTAGTTTCTTTTTTTACTATTAAATGGTAATATATTTGTCCACATAAAAATACAGAGTTAAACTGACTTTTATTTTGGCAGGTTGTCGGAAGACGCTTATTTTTTAGTGTTAGCTTCACTCAGTAAAATGTTCTGAAATAAACTCTCAGAGCAACTCTGGAGATGAAGTTCATGTGTTCATGTCCTCATAAAGCGCAGACGCAGACAGATTCATGAACATCACGCGTGTAGCACGTTAAACTGTGCAGTTCATTCACTCGCAAAATAGACTAAAACCAAGTAAAATAGCAGTTCACCATTTCAATAAGTTATCAGTTATTTATCAGCATGAGAAACACGTGTGAGCGTGTGAACAGACTAAAATGTGTGTGTCTCGCGGTGAATGCCTGAGACTTGAGAGCCCTGTAACATGAATAGAGTTTAGCGGGCTGTGCGTCAGTAATAACGGTCCGTGGGGAAACGCAGTGCTCCGTGTGTACTGTAGTTAAATGGATTAAACGAGGCTTCGAGGCAACAAAAATTGCCTCGATGATTTTTTGTATTCGAATTACTCGAGGAATCGTTTCAGCCCTATAACAATTCGATTAAGAAGTTGACTAGATGTACATGCATTTTAGAATTTCTTCCTATTAGATGTATGCGCTTTTATCAGTTTAATGCCACCAATAGCTGACTTGTTCAATACTGATGATCCATGTTATACAAGCACGATTTGATTATTTCATCTGTATTGACAAATGTGTGTTTACCTGATATTTGTACCCCGATATGTAAACTAGAACAGTGTACTACAATGGATTCCAGATCGTTTTTGTGCTGACTTATATTTGGTTCAGATCTGCCCTCTGACTACTCTAAAATACTCAAATGCAGTATAAAGGACATAAAACACTAAGCAACTATACTCTATAAGCAACCTCTTGTTGTCTGCACAGTTGCTATGGTAAAAAGGCATCTGACACAAACAGATGGAAAACTATTATTTTAAAGAATGAATCAAATGCTCATTTAACTATTTTTGGTTTTATTTGCACCCATCTCTCAATATTAATCACGTTTAGCAACATACAGGCATATTTTCAAAATGCATTCATTTGTTATTGTCGGTTAACAAAACTACTTGGCAGCAGAGAAATAGGAACGAATGTCGCGCTTATAAATCATCCTTATTAAACTTGCAAACGTGACAATTATTGGCAGCACAGTTTAAACAAGCCCGAGCGCACAGAAAAACAGCAGCCTTGAGTTAGGGGCACTTAAGTTTCCACCTTAATAAATAATTCACTACTCTACTGTCATGAGTTGCAGCGGGTTGAAATCCCTAATGACAGCTTTTTATAACCTATGACTCAGCTAGCCATTACACTCCTGACATCTCCACACAAGACCACATCCCTTCATACAAATGACCGTTCTCTCAGACTGCTCCTGATTCTGGAGTGCATCTATGAATTAACTAAGCGCTCCACTTTCTATGAACTGAGTGTTGCAAACGGTTTTGGCCATTAATGCAGCGAATGATTATGATGGATGTTTGCAGGTTAGAAGTGCCCTGGCTGAGGTTTCAGCTTTCTGGACCCAAACCTGGGATTTTTACAAACTGATTGTACTATATTAAGTCACTTGTTTTAATCTGCAGCTGAGTGCCAAGTGCTTAGTCTGGAGATTAATTTTTCTAAGTGCGATGCGAAAACAAACCGAGTGCTGAAATGAACCGCAAAGTTAACTCATTGTGATCAAATTGTCATCTACGGTTGTTGTCTTTGTTTCGCCTACAGGTTTGTAGGATCTCCACCCCCTACTGAAGACACTGTGAGGTAACGCTGCTTTACATCCTTTAATAAGTTGATGCCATCTTTTCTCAGCTTTTTATTTGGCTGTAAATTTCTTTTTATTCCCCCACTGTCTAAATTCTATTTAAAACGTATTAACATAAATAATGAATCAGAGTGTACAGTATAGAGTTTTAAATGTGCTAACCTGATTTGGTGTAAGTTCTCAAATGTTGCCTGTTCACTATGTAGTGAAATAATTGACTATAAAAAGAACAAATTACTCGAGGCTTTATTGAGTCGTTCCCATGAGTTAACCCTGGAATATAAATCTGGTGGCGGTGATTAAGGTTTTGACAATAGAGTTAGCACAGTGTAGCCGACAAGGGCAAGTTAGCCTGCGAAGTAATTTACTGTACAGTTTGCAGGTGTGGCCTCCTACTGCGCGTGAGACCACCATAGGAACTGACAAATGTATTTGCCAGCAAAACAGTTGTGGGAAAAAAATCTATGATCGTTATAATCACGGCTACCGTTTATCGCTCCTGGCAATTACAGATTTGATTCGGTTCAAAATTATTTTGAATGAATATAAAAGAGAGATTGACTGTTTTGACAACTTTTTATTGTTGACCTTTTTACGTCACCGCGCGCCTCGTTCTCTCACCGCAAACTATTAATTATGAAATACTGTAGGTCTCGCTCATTCCGTTTTACAGCGCCTTCCTGTTAAACGCCGTGTGAAGGGCTGCTGTTTTTTATTGGGTGTGTTAAGTCAATGTGGATGTAATGCTCCCAGCCTCCAATCTCTTGCCCATTATGTCATGTGGGGGTGTTAAAAAAGCATTATGCTCCTTTTGCTGTTTATTTTCATTTTTACTATTTTTTCGATTTATAATTAAAAATGCTATAGAATTTTTAGTACATTTTGGCAACAAGTATCTTTGCTTTTCTATGATACTGTCATTTGACAATTGCTGTTGCAATTATTTTTTATGAACTTTTTTTAGATTCTCTTATAAGTCACTTTAACAGGAAACGCTACTTTTTTAAGCAAATAGTCAGAAGAATCAGAAAAGTTTATTCTCATTTCAGTTTTATACAGTGAAGCGATACAACGTAATAAATAAAAACGCTATATTTTATTGCAAATAATTGTCTAACATACTTTTCCTAACAATGTAATTGAAATGATTAAAAATGATTTAAAAAGGAAGATTTAAGTCTATGCCATGGCTGATGTGTTCTTGACTGTATACAGGTCAATCGTTCACGTGTAAATTAAGATGTCCTTCTAAAACCTTGTACTGTATCTCCATATTTTGTGGTTTTTATTTTTTTGTGCCATTAATCATTATTATTAGTCACCCTTTATGTTTGTTACTGGATTTTGCAAATATGTAACCATTAAAAAGTATTTAAAAGTGCTTTTCAACTTTGACAACACAGCATTTAATCATTTTAAACGTACAGTGTTTTTTACATTTCCTAAAAAACTGTGATTCTGGACATCCGAGGTTTTGGAAGGACAGCAACGATATATTTTGTAATATCTGTGTTTTTTCAATAATTACAAAGCAACATTTGATCCCAACTGACTATCCCATACTGGGTAATGGTTCAGTTCTAAGAATATTTACAACCCTCCCAAATTTGACCTTTAATAATCAAGATGATGGCAAGTTTAAGAACCTACTTTTACCATTTGTTGACAAAAGAAAGGAAATAGTTTAAAGTCTTATAGAATCTGTATTGTACCCTATTAGTGTGTCAGAGAGCACACTGCCCCCCTCTGCCGGGTCCCGGTTCCTTTCCTCCCATGAAACGGTCAACTCTTGCGGATGAATATATATTGCTGGAGGTAGAGCAGGGATTGTTTCCCTGTATGTCGCAGGCTTATCGGCTTCTTGTTTAGGTCACATCATTTGCCATCCTGCTGAGACCTCTGGAATAACTTACGCAGCCCTGATCCCCACTGTCAGCACCTCACTCAAAGTGTGAAGTGATTTCACCACCGACTCTGTCGACTGGAAACAGCCATGTTTCTCTTTACATTTAGTCTATTAAACGGGAGCTTGCCCAAAATAATAAATGTCATTTCCACCTACTGAGTTACAGAGAAAGTTTTCAGCAAACTGTGGACAAACAAGTTGCGGTACATTGAAGTCAGCAGCAGGGCAGAGAGTGAATTACAAAGTGTTACTTTGCTGTTAGCACTTTCAGGTTAGAATAAAGCTGTCGTGGATATGAACCATTGCACCCCGTTTGATTCGAACTGTACTAAAATGTGTCTGTGCACCTTGTGTTGAATTTTAAGGGGTTTTGAATGTCAAAACGTGCACATGTAGACCTTTTAATAAAGTAAAGATATTAGTGGGTGTTCTTAACCATGACATGAACCAGAGCAAACACTTTGGTAAATTCACTCTCGTGCATGGCCTTAGTGGCTTATTACTTTTATAAAAACTACTGCTAAAGCAATAAGATAAAACACCAATATTTAACATTTTTTAAAATAGTAATTTAGCAGTAAATTAGATAATAAACTTACAGTTCAATGCACCAGTATTGATGGTGTGCTTACAGATGTTCATTTCTTGCCATACGTGCCATTTTTCATATAAACTATCAATGTTTATGTTCTCATTCGCACTTAAATTAGTCATGTAGCCAAAACCTCCACCACAGCATGGTGTTGACTGACACGTTGAGCCCATTTATCCCTTATGTAACCCCTCTGACCACATTCACTAACTTAGTGCCTGTTGCTGCTTGCTTACTCACAAATTAAGAACCAAAGAGAGCCGTTCAGACGTTCACTTTTTGGAAGGCTGCCAGAACCGCTCAAGGGTGATGACGTATCCCGTGAACAGGTGGTCCAAGTGACATAATTTTGGCCCGGCGTTTGGATCCCGAGTTCTTACACCATCATGTTGCCAGAAATGTTAACATCCTGTCAATATTAGATGTCATTAGAACAGTTGCTAATGGGGGGCTTTTAGAATGAGAGTAAACGCATCTCTTTAGCCGGTTTATTTTGAACACCGCACTTCCTCCATTAAAGACGCGACTCGGTCTTGAAAATGCTTTGGCCGCGAAAACTATTTATGATCTTACGCTGTTAACTACTGGCACATACACTTTGGACTGGAATGCCATTCAGAATGCAGAAAATATATTTAGTTCTCACCAACAGACAGCAAAAGGCACCAACGGGTCTAGCTCAACACGAGAACGGTTATTTTTACCGCAGTATGGACTTTCAATTATGGTAATGTGATTTCTAGCCCCTTTAAGAACACTTGGGGCAATTAATGGGACTGCATTTGCTGAAATGAAATATGACTGAAAATATTCTAAGAGATGCGATCAAAAATGAGAGAGATCATAGATGAAAAGGTATTATTTAAGTAAATAGATCACACAGGATCGTAATTTGTAAAGTGTAAATTAAATAAGCTCTACTGTAAATATATTCCATATTATATAAAAGTATGATGATGTGTTTACATACTGTATACTGTATACAAATCTATATAAATTGCATCTCTAACAAGCTGTTTTATGAGAGATCTTCATTGATCATTGAGGCATGTCTAATACTATAAATGCGATGGAAATACACTACATAGTAAAAGTGACCCACAACAGGTTGATGTGTTTGTTTACATCAGGTGCACTTACTGCCATTCACCTTAAGGTGCCAAAGTCTGATGCCAGTTTGCAGTCTAATAGTATTACAGTATGTGTTATATTACGTATAAAGTAATGTGTATTCTGTTATTAGTTTTAATAAATGTGACTTTTTATTGAACATTCGTATCTTTTATCACATTGCAGACTATGGCAAAAGCAAAAAGCACTGTTGGGTTCTGCATTTATTGTGATTTTACTATGGTTGCAATGAATGTTCTGTTGGATACCCAACATTGTGTGAAAATTCTGCGCAGTTTAGTCTTGTCAGGATTTGAACAAACATTATAACATATTAAAAGTAAACATATACTGTAAGTCCATTTTGTCTTGAACTTACTGGCTTGCTGCACCTGCTCCCTATACCTGGTAAGTCACTATATAACAGGGCCTCTCATGATTTATTGCTTTATTCTCATTCTGTCTGTCATTTTCTTTATCTCCCCTTTCTTATTATTACTAGTGAATTGGCAGCATATGCATACAGCAAGAAAACAATACAGCAAATCCTCGCCTGTTTTAGGAGCACCTGTAAGAGTGTTTTGACTCCTCTGCGTCCTTTCTCCGGCAGAGCTTAACACATCCAGCAGGTCAAACAGGGATAAAATGTGAACAATACAGAGAATTAACCTGAATGGCAGGAACACTAGAGCGGTTAGGTGTACCTAAGCAACTGAAATCCCTATGTTTGTATTGAGTCACACCATAGTGTTCTCTAAACGTCATTCATTCTATTTATTTGCTGTAGTAATTGCTGAAGGCTTGTCATATCGGCCTGTTTGGTTTGTGTCAGTGTAGTGGAGGGCAAGTGGGAAATGGATTGGCTGGGCTCAGGTTAGAGGAAAAGAATGGGTTTGAGTGTTTCTATCACCTTAAATGAAAATGTTGTTTATTCACCCTTGTTGTTTAGCTCTATATACAGTATATTGTGCACTATATTTCAAGTCTTGTAAAGCCATATAAAAAGTTTGTATGAGGGACAGATTGAAATTTGTTCTTATTGTGGTAACTGTTGAGTTCAATTGTGTGGATTTCTTTTTGACAGCTGTCCATTGTAGTGACCTCTATGCATAAATAGAGTTAAATCTAAGCAAAAGCTGAATTTAAGTACCACAGAGACAACATATTTTTGTATGCAAAACCCAGAAGCAAGTTAGCACTTTAGCACTCCGGTTCAGTATTGCCCCAAAGTCAACAAATTTTTGGTAAATTGTCTGAAATAAGATCTGTGGTTTACAAAACCCCGGAATATTTTCACGTTTTAATCTACGACATAAAAACATCAGTTATAACCCGCTCGTGATTTTTCAATGATGTATTGTGTGTTGCTAACAAGTTGCTAAAAGTCATGGCGTATATAAATCTCACAAATAATACAACATGGGCACACATCTCTAAAAACGTGTATGGGGATTCATTTACAGAGTAATTACTTACCAGGGAACACGTTATTTTTCAAGTTTGAAAAAGTTAGCAGTGGTGACTACCGTAATGCTGTCTGTTTATAGCCTGATGTTAGCTTTTTGCTTATGCCGATTGTATTAGGCTTCAAAAATAACAAGTGTTGTGTTAATTAATAAAGATAATCTTTATAGACAAAACGTGTAAATATCATAAACCTTTGTTAATCACCGAGCTTATTTTTGCGATCTTCCAAAAGTCTATGGGAAAAATACAGGCTTTCGTCCGAAGGAACTAGTGCGGCGCTAACTTCCGGGTTGGCCTACAAAACTGCGTCATCTATTTCAGTACTCTATTTCAGATGACTAAAAATAAATGCTTTTGGTAACTTCTGCGAGCAACAGGGGCAATGCAACACTGTCACAACATGACATAATTCAACATCCCACCAAACATGTTGCGAATTCCCATTGCCCCAAGGAGTATCAAATCAAAAAGATTCAGTTTAAATATAGTATCAGGATTCAAAAAAAGCTTCCTGGAACTTATATGAAATTCCGCTGATTTATTTTCAAGTTTTAATTGTCTTGGAGGAGCCTCCTTATTAGAGTTCCAAGCCCATTGAGATAATGAAACCTTTACCCTGCAGGCAGGCATCTTTTTTCCAATGACAGTAATTTACATATGATTTATTTAGAGAACAAGAGGCTCGGCTAATTTTATTTGGAGATTTTCCTTTGTTTTAAGAGTCATTAGCAGCTCAGCCTAATCTAATTTGGACAATTTCATCAGGCCATTTTGGAAAACCTCTCCGAGCTCATCAGAAAGATGCATTTATTGCTAAGTGTGCTCTATTGCATTAGCACACAATAAAGCGACCAGGGACTGCTACAGACGTTTGAGTGGAATTCAGTTAACACTCTGCCAATTCGCTTTTTATTGGGACGCAATCAATTTTTATTCATTTTAAAACCAAAAGCCCTTTTTTCATTGTATGCCATCTCCAGCTTATTATGAGGCTAAACAAATTACCCAGTTGTTTGCACAAAATGCTAATGTTTATAGGCACGATTTCCTCTTTTAAATTGAAGTCCATGCCTGAATATACATTATGCTGAAATGAGATTCAAAGGCATATTGTCCTTTGCCTCATATTATGGAAGGAGTTTTGAATTGTCGATTGTTTTTGTATGTGTATGATATAACACAGTATTTTTTTAAACTATACTTTTACAATAACAATACAAATCGCAGATTTAGATCTATATAAACCTTATTTTTAGTTGTTGAACCTCTTACCATAGAAATGTCTTTGTTTGAAGAACTAGATCTTTAAGCATTTCTTGTAATATTATACGAGTATTGTAATGCGTCACGGCGTGACATTTTCAACCAGTCATGCGTGACTCGTTCAAACATTCCCGTGCAATATGAGGTCCCGCGACTTAAACCCACGTGCATTGTGATATAATTTCATTTCGGCGAGTGTGTGAAACTTTAACACTTGATACCCGGATGACACAAAATGGCTTTAGCCGGAACATTACCTAGATGTGTATCACCGGCTCGGAGGAATTCCTGCTTCTTAAGTGCTTCTAAAGACAAGACACACAAAAAAATCTCCCAGCAAAGAATGCCCCCTAATGGCTCCCAAAAGACCGTGATATCATTTATTTTTGGGATCAGGTGTACGGGTTGTACCCTTCATAATTCGTACAGAGGCACATTTGACCTCAGTGGAAAAGTTGTGCTTCCACGTCAAACGTTTCATTTTTGTTACAGTCTGCATAACTGCTTTTAGCCTCAATGCACAGGTGTGTCATTTCAAAGCAAGAACATTTTTGACGGACAGGTGACGTAACTCGGACCCTTGTGGACTTTTAGAAAATAAACTTTCTTAAAACACACAGGCAATTCCATGCAAGATTCAACTTTTTTTACCAAAGGTTTTCAGCATACTGATAGATCAGATGTCAACTTTCATGCAAAGATTTTTTGTAAAGCATATAATCAGGCAAGCGAATTGTCACATCCATAACGGTTTGTATTCCTTATAAATGGGCACATGAAAATTAAAATATAGTAACTATTTTATGTTCTGTGAAGAGCCATCCCTTCTCCATATGTTGGGTATCATTGCTTCTGGTTTGCACATTTTAATTCACAAAAATCATACAAAATTGTCTTTCAAAAATGGTCATCCTTTTCGGTCACATCCATAACACATGAATAGTTCTCTTTTTTAACATAGAAAACTTGTGCATAGACTGATTAGCTTTTCTAATATCTGGAGTCATTTTAGGCATTTAGTCAAATATAAACAGATGGTTCAAAATATTGGTGATAAATACATTTATATTTCACATTTTGACTGGAAATGTCACATCCATATCACTAGAATTGCCCACACGTTTCTAACGGTAGGCAAGCATACATCAAATATGCTTTTTAGGTAGTTTAATGTGTTTTTATTTAAACAAAAAGAAAAAAATCTGCTAGTTTTAATTCAAGTCAACCCTGCAGTGTAAAACCGGTCAGAGAAGCCCCCGGCCCAGCCAGTAGCTCTGAAATGCTTTTAACACATTGATACAATGACAACTTATTATTGATTTGTCCTTATTTAGAAGAAGCCATTAAATAATGTATGTGCTTGTGTGTATAACCTCCCACTCCTGTGTATTACCCTCCACTCCCAGCCCATTAGCCCACGCTGTCTCGCAGACCTCTGAGGTCCTTGGGCTTTCATTTAATTAAATTATCTCATAATGAAATCTCTTGTAATGAGATTAATTTTAATTATTCATCAACAGCTGATTTGAGTGAGAGACAACGTAAATAATTGATCGCGCTGCGAAACATTTTTCAATTCATCACCTTTTGCATTTTGTAGATAGAACAATTTATTAAACGGCAATGGATTCAAGGATCCGCGGTGGATGCTGCGGGTGCCCTCAGGGTCAAACTGAGACAGGATTGGTCAATCGACATGCTGTTAAAGCTAAACCGTCTATGCCTGTGTGTGTGACAGCTACGGCTGTGCATCGAGTTAGGCTTTGTTTTTGTGAGGTGGCACGGCTGAGTAATCTTTAATTCAGTGTTTATCATTTTGTTTTGCCATCTATCCTTTCGAGTTAGCGTCCTTTCGTCTTTTATGAAAAACAAGAAGTGTTTACTGAACATATTTCCAAAAAAATGCATAAAGTTTGTGTTTATATCTCCGCATTGTGTTGTTTACGGTATGTCATAAATATGCTGGTTCGGGCTGATCGTGTTACTCCATGCAGCAGGGAGCTTTAACTAGTTGGCATTGGCACCGGTTGGGCGTGTTCCCTCAGCATGACAGATTGCACGGCGGTAACCTAATCTTGTATTTCGAATTCTGCTCTCCTAGAGGGATAAAAATAAGAAACAACATTTGCGCTCTTCTGCTTAATCAGCCCTTCATGTATTAGAGATTGTACGGTGGCTGTGGACAAGAATGTGGACTGCATAGCAGGCTGCCTCCTTGTATTAGAGCTTTTCAATATCTGATCAATTATTCAGGCCCGGAGCAGCCGTTCTGTGGGACCGAATTTCAACTAGCTTGTCATTTTGTAAATAGCATAGTCATCATGTGATGGGTCGTTCCTTGTGGCGGTAAATGCAAGAACCTCGGGAGACAGGGATGAATTCATGCGAGCGCGATATTTCACAGCAAAAACAGTTTTGGTTATATTTGCCAACCGCTCACAATTCAGTCTAAATACACCGTTATTCAGTTAGTATTGTTCTGTTCACAGCAAGCACGTCTCCATTCTTTTGTCAAATTCCAAAGAAATTTCCTTTCTGTGTGAATTTCTTGTTTATTAGTGTTCCAAACTTTGTGCGGTTTATCTGGTAAAGTTAGCGCCAAAATATTACCACCCACAGAAAGTAGGCAGCAAACTGGATTTTATTGAAAAGAGATGTTTGTGTATATTTTTATTGATCATGGCAACAGTTACCCAACAGTTAAATGAGCTTTACTGTAGCATTAGAGCATTAAATTGATAACATCCATAATCATTTTTGTCATTTTAAAGGGCCCTGCATTGTAATGAGGTGTCGTTGTTTTCACTTGTTAACGTAACTATAAAATGCAAAAAATTGACAGGTCTAGTTGCGAGGCATGTAGGACAAGGTAGCATTCACACACATGTATGGTCAAGCAACATCTTAAAATATTATTAACGTCTCCAATAGAAGGTTATTAATCCTTTAATCTTTCAAAATCTATTTTACAATATCAGATGGGCCTTACCTCGCTAATCCACTATTCTGATATGCTTCTAAACACAGAAATGACAGCTGTCTACGCTGAGTACCCATTAAAATGGAAGCTGTATGTCATTTCCATTCTTCTAGAGTCTAAGCCAGGTGCGGCCGAGAGAGAGAACAATTCCAGCCCCGGTAAACGAACAAACCCCCAATTGCCCTGAATGTCCCTCTGGTAGCTTTCATTCAAGCAAATGGCTCCTCTAATTGGCCTGACCAGTCTTACCTGTTTCACATCCAAATCCTGGACTGTTCTTCTGCATTGTATCCACGGCAACAGGAAGTTTTTGTGGCCTATAAAAAGTTGCGAGTCGTGTAACCGAAACTTGGCAGGGAGTGTTACCATGGTACGCTTCTCTATTTATAGGACAATCTTAGTGCTATCGCTGAGTCGTACCCCTTGGACGTTCCACGACGACACTTTGCTTTCTCAGTGTTTGTCAAAAAAGCTGTTTTGCACTGTTTTGTTGTTAAGGATTAGACAATTCTAATGCAATACAGCATTGTAAAATTGCGTAGAGAGAACAATGACACAATTTATTAAACCTTTTACTGGTCTTCTTTTTATGGAATATGAAATTTATGACAAATCAATTTTCCCCATTTGCCTTGAATGTCTTTTTGGTGACAGCGAGAGTATGCCGGTCTTTGCAAGAGAGCATCATATGCTAACCATCTGAGCGCAAAGTTAGTCATCCTTTTCTTAGTTTATCTTCATTTATGAAAGCCAAACACTCGGCATGCGGACAGCCTGGTCATGTTATTGGATGCAGAGGGTTTTATAACCCTCCCTGAAGACATTCAAGTTATGACATTATGAATATACTCATTTTCTTTTCCTGTTTTTTCCCACAAAATGAAGTGTGACTCAGCGTCTCCTATAAACATTTTACTCACAATGAATCAAATGAGTAGCAGCAGATCTGATGAATCCAAACCCGATTTTTTTGGTGTGTTGTGATGGAAGTTTGTTACAGTTTAACTCACAATAGTGTTACCATGGACGTTCATGGAAGCAAGTATCCTTTCAGTTAGAGAAGTATAGGATTTGCCCATCACGACTGTCATTTATTGATTATTTAGTTTTTTTATGCATTTCCATTGGCTGTCAATCAAGCTACTGTAGTGTTCTGCGAAAGGTCAGTAGGTCCCGTGAAGAGGATGTGTCGTCAGGTGAGCTTCAAATACTGTTTTGAAACAACTTTTCCTCTCCCGCGTATCCATTACTAGGAATCCACCCCGCACATCCCATTCAGACGCTGAGATCTGATACACCCCAATGAAGTCATGGAGTAAGTATACTACAGTACATGCAGCGGAGCAATAAAACCCCCTTTCCCTGCGGTTTAGGTCCTCCGAAATAAATCTAACATGATCGTGTGTTTGTAAAGCACTTTTTGATATATATATGCATCTGGACAATAAAAAAATGTCTTTGTTATAGAAGCTTTACTTTTAAGTTTGTTACACCTCAGAGTATGTCCGCCGGTGTTGGGTTGGGATTCCGGCCATCTTGTCAGTTATCGGGAGGCCTGCATGTATGGTCCAACATATTTTTGAGTTCAAAGATTATTGGCTTGAAATCCCACAAGGCAATTTCCATTTCCTTTTGGAGGAAATCACCTTCCGAGCACCAGTGCAGCTACAACGAACACGTAGAAAATAGGAAATAAACACGGAAAGTTGGCACAGATCTTTCAAAAACTGCGACTTTGTCTCTGTGGTGTTTTGATGAGTGCGTTTGGTGCACTTGCCCTTGAAACGTCTGCTGCGAATAGTACTTGCGGTGATGGTTTTTTTTATTTTAACTAAAGGCAGCTGTCTTTGTGAATTTTGACAATTAAGAAGACAAGACCCAGAGCTGTGTACAGAGAGTTAGGCCACGCTGGGGAATGCTATTAGCATGTGTTTCAGCTCTCTCATGCATAGTCCTAAACTGTTATTAACCTTTGGTTATTTTTGAACTTCTGGTCATGCTTCAAGTCACTTTCTATGACGCCAGCATGATGGGAGGCGACTACTGGCCAGGCAAGCTGCTAATAGTTGACACACTTCAGGGGCCACTGCAACATCTTCCTCTGTCCTATAAAGTAAATTGCATTCCATTTCCAGATAATCCAAGTGTTATTTTAAATGCACATGAGGAGAAGGTGGCAGGGAAGTTCAGCTGTTGAACCTAGAGTTAAAAAAGATCTGAAATCTGCCTTGCGATGGCAACACGCCCTGCCATTATATATGGTAAATAACGCTGAGTGATTTGATTATACTTCCTAAATAGCTTCCTGAAGAGCAAGTGCGAAAATATATTTAGTACAAATTATTTCTAGAGGGTTCCTTAAAATTGGTGGGCCTAAGATAGGCTGTACTTAAAGTGATAGTTCACGCAAAAATACAAATTCTGTCATTTACTCACCCTCATGTCAAACCTGTGACTGTCTTGCCTCTGCAGAACACAAAAGAAGATATTTTGAAGAATGCTGGGAACTGAACAATGATGGTATCCCTTCACTTCTCTTGTACAGACAAAACCAATGCAAGTCAATGGGCACTGCTGTCGCTCAGTTACCAACATTCTTCAAAATACCTTCTTTTGCATTCTGCAGAAGAAAGTAAGTCATACAAGTTTGAAATGACAAGAGAGTGGGTAAACTATCATTTTAAAGACCTAAGGAAAAAATGGGGAATTCACTATTTGTCTATACTTCCAGTTTCCACAATAGGCCTTTCTTGGTTTCACAATGACTGTGTTTCTTTAACAAACACCTCAAATGTGTACATGTTAATGAAGCTGCACTATTTTCTAAGCTCTGCTATCATCTAGCACATTTGCACAACCCGCGGAGACACAGTTCCAGTTCTCTCTTACACCAAGACACAGCCGTATTTCCCCTTTTTCGCATTCCTTCCATGCGCCTGCCCCTTTTCCCGGAACTGCCCGCCACCATTGAGCAGACTGGCCGTGCCCCAGTCAAAGTGGCTTTCATCTGGCCAATTTAAACAGACAACCCCAAGCAGACATTTGCCTAATGTGTTTTTGTTATGTGGGCTCCCTGCTTCACAAACGTCAGCCGGCTGGAAGGAAGCAGTGGCTCTAACCTCTGTACTTTCAGGGCTCTTCCCCCACTGGGAGTTCTGCTGGGCTGAAACTAATCCCTCAGCCTAAGAGCCAAGCGTCCTCTCCGCAGGGGAGAACCCATTCCGGAGGCCGGGGAGCGGCGGTCTGGCCGTGGCACTCTGCTGACCTGGACCCGATTGGGGGAGGCAGCTGTGAAGGTTGGGAATGCCACATTTTTGATGTCCGGTGAGGGAGGCAGTTAGGATAGAGAGACAGTTGGGCCCGCGCTGACAAATGTTCCCGCGGACGCACGGCATGCTTGCGCGGAGTCATTAGAAAGCCGGCATGAAAATTTATTACGAAACATATTGGTATTTTAGAGCGCAGCTGATTTAAATTTAGTGGAGTCCAACAGCCTTTCTCTTGAATGCAAGATTCCAGTTATGCTATACCCAGAGCTAAGGAGTTTAAAAGGTTCCTTTACTGGAAAAGAAATCAATCAATTATTCACTTTTATGCCTGCTCTATGCTCGATATGTATTTTAAGGTAGTCAACAGGTTAACTAAATTCTCAGACTATAAAGGCTATAAAAGCTTTCTGTGTTACACGTGACATTGTCACACTTACAGTACGGCTTGCTCACCTTCTTTTGGGATTTTGGCTTGAACATACAGTAAATGTGTCCATGGGTCAATCTTTTTTGGTCTTGATTCAATGATTTGTTTTGTGCATTGTGAAAACACTTATTTTTACATACATTTTAAACATAAACATGTTTTAATCTTAGTTCAACTTAATTTCAGCATTTACTAATATATTTTAATGATTAAATACTGTAATTGTATTGACATTAAAAAAAAGGATTAATACTGTACATGTGGAAAACACATGTTATTGTTCATTGTTGGTTCATTTGAAATACAATCTTATTGTAAAGTGTTACCCAAAATGCTTTAGAAAATAAGAATAACATTAGTACATGCTAAAAAAAGTATTTTGATCATTGTAATTTAATATTAGGTAATAGATTAAGCAACGTTAAAGGGATTGTTCTCCTTTAAAATGGAAATTTGATTATTTCAGGTATTTCAAACCTGTATGACTTTCTTTCTTCAGCAAAACACAAAAGAAGATATTTTGAAAAATGTTATTAACAGAAAACCGCTGGCCCCCATTCACTTGCATTGTTTTTGTGTCAATGGGGACCAACGGTTTTTGGTTACCAACATTTTTCAAAATATCTTTTGGGTTTTGAAGAAGAAAGAAAATCACAATGGTTTACCACAATAAGAAATATTTTTTGAATCGGTTTCCAGCAGTTGTGTTGTTGCACAGATACAATTGCACACAATGCCACCCTTTTAGTTAGCATAGACACCGTTTGAATTCTCCACTGAGGAGGTATTGTTGAGTTTAGTATGACTTACAACACCTGCAGCTCATTTGGTAGTTTAGTTTGTCAATATCTGCACTGCCAAAACAGTGGAAATACACCCACAAAATATTGTATCTGTGAATGGCCTTACTTTATTTTGTTAATGCATTGTCTTGAACGCACAAATAAATAAACCAAGAAAATCAAGGAAGTTACTTCTGACCTCAATGTTTTTTCCATCTCTTTAACAACAGCAACTGGCCCCAGTACGCTATTTAAACAAACACCAGTAGGGAGTATGTGCTGCATATTACTGAGATCCTCTCTGATGTCTCATTTTGAGTAATAGGTCTCTGTAGTTTGCTTGTTTCGCCGAGTCCCGGAGAGCCATAAACTGTCTTGTAGAGGATCAGAGGAGCCTCGTAGCACTTCACCAGGTGTGACTGAATGCTCATAAAGCGCAGACTGTAGTGCACTCGTGAGCAGAAGTGTCTGCGCCGCTGCTCTTATACAAATGCTCGTGTGCTGAATGTGCTGCTTGACCAATTCCATGTGTCACAGTAGTGTGAGTCATACAGAGCTCATCACAGATGACAGAACTGTATGGACTGGAGATTAAATGAATTCAGTTGTGTTTCATTTGGAACAGAATTTGTTTTTTTGCTTAGTATGCATTACATGCATAAGAGTAGATGTATAAAATGAATGTGTTTAACATAGTGGATAACAATTTTGTGTTGGGTGACATGTTTGAGCTCCTGTTGAGACATATGAGATTTCTAGGGTCTTTTACTCGAGAGACACATTTGAAAAACCGTCTCCATTTCATCTTCATTGATCTCAATTCCTGAGATTCATTTCTTATGGGTTTACTGATTAGCAAATAGCAGACATTTTTTCTGAAATAAATTATGAAATCTATATGCACATCAGCGTTGTACAAACTACATTTACAAACGAAAAACTGCAACACCCTTAACACGAAACATGTGTATCGTCTTTTGGGAATCTCCGTTTGTCTTGCCTGTGATTGCAAATTTTGAATTATTCGGCGTCCTTTTTGAGGTTAAGCGGCTGAATTATTCTGATGAGGAAAAATCAAGTCGCGTTTCTGAGGAATAACTATGAAAATACTTTCATCAGCCCTAATATGCAAGAGCAGAGAAACCTGCCAGACAAACATGTTTGTTTATATAAAAATGGGGCTTCGCTGCAGTTTTCATTCACCACTTGAAAGCACTTCGTTTTCCTTCTAATTTACCTTAGAGCCCTTTAAAATGATCTGTCTGTGCTGTCGAAATCTTTATTGTGGTAGCAACCTGTCATCATCATCAGAGATTGCCCTGGAGTCAAATGAAGACGGTATTTGAATAGTGGGCATGGTGCTCTACTGAACAGATTTCATCTGATTGGCTTTCCTTTCTTCCCATGAAATTAAGCACTGCAGGTTGGATGAGCAAATGGAGTTTTGGAGATTGATGGTGCAGTCGGCGAGATCAGACGGGAGGAGAGAAAACACCCACTGGTGAGGCTGTGTAATCCGTAAACCTTCTTGTACGATGTGTTCGAATTTAGCTTCGCCCATTACTTACGAATGCAACCGTACAGGATTGAGTTTTTCGGATTATAGATTTGAATCCTTTTTATTTGTTATGTCAAGGCCTGATAGGGATCTGAATTTGATACGATTTGATATATATGCGATATGTGTCTTGATCCAAGATGCATTAATGCGCTATGAGACCGCTGTGCTTGGTAACACGGGATGCGCAGACAGGCCACAATGCATCACAAAGTGTTGTAACTGTGGTGCTAAATTTAGATGTTTTTGATCATTTTTGATAATCCATTCATGTTAGCTAAATAGTCACAATAAGACCAGAAGACTAATAATAATGTGTTTGTTTATTTGGAAGTGCTGTTTTTAACAGAGGTGTCACTCGCCACGTCTGCGTGAGTTTATCACATGAAGATTCTAGTTCAGTTTTCTCACGTTTCACCCCGTTGTCTTTCTGCCACCCAAGGGAGATGTTTGTACCTTGGTTATTCAAAGCAGAAAATGTAAGGAGTCTTAAAAAGAAGGAAGAAAATATCCGATATCAACTGCTTGAAAAAAGGCCAGTCAGCAGCGTGTCCTATCTTCTACCTGTCAGTGATACGAGCAGCGTTTAGGGGCCCAGAAACTGTTTTGTTCTCCTTTGTCGACTGAAAAATACTCCACCTGGTATTTTTGAGTTAGGTGTATAAAAGTTGTTTTGATTAGACAAAGACCGAGGTTTAAGTTTCATATCTTGGGGGTGAGGTGAAGGGGTTTTAGTGTTATATTTTTTACTAACTCAAGAAACGGCGGCGCAAAATTTCAATGTTTGTAAACTTATAGCGTAAATATTTTCATTTATAACGTCACAAAACAATCACTGTATATTTCAAGGTTTTTAATTTTGTCCGCTTTCTCCATGCTCGTAGACAATGGTGCTATGCAATAGCAATAATGGCATTCCATCAGGGCATCCATTTATTGTCTTTCGGTTGAATTACTTTAGTGAGTAATGAGTAGCTCAACTCCAGGCAGTTGGTTTTCGTGGCTCAGCTGTGGGCCGTGCATGAATCATCGCATAATTATGCATTTGTGACATAATTTCTTGATAACCCCCGTACAACTCAGAACACAGAAGATCCAGCATGTGTCTAGATTTCAAGCAGGCATCTCTGCAGCCTCCCAGTAAGACTGCAGGGTCCCATCAAGATAATCCTTAATAAAGAACGGCTTCACTTTTAATCTTACCCACTTCTCATATTTCTAGCTTGATATAGTTTTTGGCAAGTAATGTTTTAGCACTGATGTCAGTCTAGGGCCATCAATGCATCTTTGTTAGGTCCAGCATGGGCACGTAATAAGAACATTGCAGAGCTGACTGTCTAAATCTAGAGGGGCGTTTTGCTAAGCTTTTAAAGCTAGTGGAAAAAATAAGTCGGATAAGTCTTAGAAGTGATACAGCTGGATCAACGAGTAGTTATTAGATATGTAGATACGCAACAAAAATCTAATTGTTAACCTTTGTGTTTGACACTTTTAATACTGAATATATTGATTAAAACTTAACTTCCCCCAAAAATTGAATACAGTTTGTTTCATTTGGTTTATTTATGGCCATTCACACTTTTTAATGAGTAAATTAATCTTTTATGATTTTAATCTCAGCAGATTTTTGTGAGGAATCTTTCACCTGATATTGTGCTATTTATAGCCGTATGGTAGAGTAATGTGAAACACACATTTTCGAAAACCTCGCCGTTGACGAAGACGACTTGAGGGAAAATGAAAGCGTTTGCTTCGGAGACGTAAACAACTTGGGGTAATTATGCCGTGCAATTTTAAAATAACTGCAAAATTACATTGAAAGTTAATTTTATGTGATAGAGAGAGAGGGCTATAACTCGATTGGCGTATGCACCCCTCAGCTATGACGAGTAGTTACTTGAGATGCCCTCTGCATTTATTACTCTATTGAGTTATCAAGAGCCTTTTCAAAATGCAATATATTTAATTTTCAGAGGCTGAAATGTGAAACGGCGGGTTTTACCTGCAGGCACATCTGTAGTGTAAACGGCTGTGCATTTGCATGTCAACTGCTTTAGTAGCACAGCACATCTAGGTGAGGAGAAGTCAAGCTCGGCTCTATTTATACTGTTTGCCCATGTTGACCTGCTGTCCCATATATGGGTGCTGAGCCCGCTGCGGCACACAGACACTGTTAAGGTGTGTGAGTTTGTCACAGTTGCCACTGCGTGTGCCTGCTGTTTTATTAACCAGTTGCAAATATATATTATATTATAAAAATTAAAAAAAATATATATATATATACAAACACACAGTCTGGTTTACTATCTCCGTGGGGACAGTCCATAGGCGTAATGTTTTTTTATACTGTACAAACTGTATATTTTATCCCCTAACCCTACCTAAAGATCATAGAACACTTTTTGCATTTTTAGATTTTTAAAAAATATTGTTCTGTACCATTTATAAGCTTTTTTGCCCATGGGGACCTAAATTTTGGTCCCCACGGTGACACGAGTCCCCATGTGTTGGTGTGCATTCATGTGTAGGTCCCCACCATGATATAAAAACATGTCCACTCACACACGCTCACACACACACACACACACACACACACATATATATATACTTTTATTATACATATATATATGGGGTGTTGCAATATACCGGTATTGACAATAACTGTGATATTAAAAACCACAATTATCAATACTGTGTTAATTCTACACATATTGTATTATCATAATCAATTCATCTCCCGGTTAAAGTTTTGCCTGAGAAATCTCAATGGTTACAACCTCTCTGTGCCTCCCTACACTTTAATGTTGAGTTTGATTCATTAGAAAAAAATCACAAAAAAGAAATTAAACATGAATTTTCTTCATAGCATAATTTATTTTTTAAAAACATGTAATATATATATATATATATATATATATATATGTGTGTGTGTATGGTGTATGTATATATATATATATATATATATGTATATACAGTATATGTATGTTTTTATACAAAGATAAATCCACATATTAAAGTCACCTAGAACATTTTGTAATTTTCAAAAACTAGTGTGTGCGTGTGTGTGTGTGTGTGTGTGTGTGTGTTTGTGTGTTTGACTTCATTCATTCATTTAATCATTTAATTCCATTCTTCATTTACATTTAGATTTTTACATTTGCAATAATGCTTTAATTTTTTTAAAGATTTTTCCTTCTGCAAAAATGAATTTGCAATACATTTCCACAAAATCCACAAAACGTCCTTAATAGGAATGCCTGTCCTATAGAATGTGATAGATTGCATTTGGGAGCGTGTAGAGAAGATAAACTTTGAAAACAAATGAAGTAATAAGCTGGAGCAGACAGACAGCAGTCATTACCTGACAAACAGCAGTGAGCGCTCTACTTGTTGATGGAGGACTTCCACAACAACGTCGATCAGGCAGTTTGCTCCAATAAAATAAACAGCATCATTTACAAACTACATTACCTTTATACCGTACCTTTCCTTTGTCAAACAAACCAGAAAGAATCAACCACAAAAAGAACTGGTTTGTGGGAAAGCGAAAAAATAAAATAAAAATAAATGGCAGAGGAAAAAAGCTTTGCCCTCGGGCTGTGTGTATTTGTATGTGTGCGTGTGTGCGTGTGTGAGTGTGTGTGTGTGTGCGTGTGTGTGTGTGTGTGTGTGTGTGTGTGTGTGTGTGTGTGTGTGTGTGTGTGTGTGTGTGCGCCGAGCCATGGGATCCAGCAGACTAGCAGAGATGCATGAAGGCTCTGCAGTTTCATTGTCTTAAGACCACTGATACAATCTAGCGAAGGGCTATATTGCTTAAAGCTGTGAGTGAATGACATATGGAGGACTGGTGTGAAGCAAACTCCCCTGTGCCTCCTCCAAACTAAAGTCTTCCTGTTAGAGAGAAGCAAGCAACTTACTGCGCTTTCAGTCTGCGAGCTCCCTCCCTCTCTCTCGCTCGCTCTCGACCGGCTCTCTCTCTTTTACTCTTTTTTTTTTTCTCTTTCTCAGACACTAGCTGGTCACTGCCTGCAGCAGTAATCGGACAACTCTCGTTCTTGCTCGGAGTCTGTCTCTTGAGATCTAGCACGGGGCTCCACCGCTTTTCACCCTTAAAATGAAAAAGAAAAAAGTTGTCTTTTATCGGTAAGCTGTGCGTTTCGACTCAAGTGAAGTTTGTTTTTTAACAAGTTCTTTACTGCTCTGGAACGGAGAGAAAGTCAACAGAACATTGCAAAAAAGGAGGAATACAAGACAAAAAAACAAAGAATTCTACTATAATTGTAGTAAGTACCGTTTTGGTCATTTGTGTCTGTTTTTGTTGTTAGTATTTGGCATTTTTAGATTGTGGTGTTGTTTCACTTTTAAACTCTTTGTATCAGTTGTAAACGTGGATCATCAACAGAATACTTTTAAATTGAGACGTTTTTTTATAACACTCCCTTATATTTTTATTACACTTGGATCAAGATTTTTTTTAAATGGCAGAATGACAGGGATTTTAAAACCACAACAAATTACCCCAGGCACGAAACAAATTGTTTTTGTGTTATGTTAAAAAGATCTATTTTCATAAATTGTGCAAGACCCCTGTAGTATGTGCTACTTTAATCTTTTAAGGATTGTAAAGTATAAATATATTATTTTTTAATGACAACCCTGTTAACAAGACAATTTCTAAAAAGCAAACCAATATTGCTAAGTTTCATATTATTTTCAAAACAATTTTATATATAAAAATAGCTGATGTCAATATCACACAAATATTTTAAAACAAAAACTATTTTAAAAGAACAAATATGATACAGCATTTTGAGTTCACCTCATTCATTGCTATAAATTTGTATAGAAATAGACATATTCTTTTAAATGTTTTGATCCAGTATACACACATACAGTTTTTGTAACATTTTGTAACACAACAGCAGCAGCTTTAGATTTTTAAAGTTGAAGATTGAAAGAAAGGAATCATGTCGCTGTCACCGTTTGCCGCTCAAATTTAAATCCCCAGTGACTCTCTCTCACCTGAGAGCTCACGCACCTGATTCACTCCTTCCTTTCAAAATTCACCTTTTCCCCTCTCCACAACCCTCAGGTGACAAGAACCTTTTTCGAGACCTTAAAACAGGTGTAACGAAATGAGATGTAACATTATAAATAATGGCCAATGTTTTGGTCTAGAATATCCTTCTGCTCAATACGTTGCTTGTAAAACGCAGCAGACTCGCCACCGAAGATCCTATTCAGCTGGCAGAATAAACAAAACCATTTCAGTTTAGCAGTTGACATCCAATGCCATCTGCTGCAGGCAGGAATGCTTAAGGATAGACAGACCGGCAGGCCGGGTGCAGATTGGCGTCTTGTAAGACATCGGCACACGGCCACCAACAGAACCCTATACTTTTTGGAGAGGTTTTGTTTTTTGTTCAAGTCCGTAGTTGTTAGCAGCACAGTAAACTTTATATATAAATCTTTATAAATATATTTAATATTGCATTGTCTGGTGCAATGTGTAATTTCAGTTGGCTTGTAAGTATTTCTGTATGTCTCAAAGCTTTAAAAATATATTCTTTATTTGTGTAGTTTTTGACCTCTTGTAATTCTAAAATGTTTGATAAAATCAGCTTTTAAAATATACTTTATTACAAAATAATTAAAAAGTCGTCCCCCGGCAGCTGTTATTTAAATCGCATTGTTTTTGCTGGATCATGTTAATGCAGGCTTGCCTCCAGCCGCCCTTTTTGTATTCTTCATACAAAAAGCCTGATTATCTAATTGCCTCATAATGGCTTGCTTGATTTGGATTGTTTACACACGGTATTTGTTTTAATAAGTTTGACTGCATTAAGCTCTTTCTGATAAGCCCCACGACGTGCCGTCATTTGCAGAGGGCCCAATGCGTTCCGTATGTGTGCGGCCGGAGCCCGTTTCCGAGTTGGAAATGGTGTGTGGTGAAAGACGCAGGGTCAATTGAAACTGCAGCGCTCTGCTGTTTATGAGATAGGGACAGCGGAAACCATTTGTGGTGATTAGCTGTTTACTAAATACAGTAGAGTGTTATTTTGTTAACATGCCACTGTTTGTCTCAGGAAAACGTAGCCGAGGGAGCAGGAAATAAGGGCTGAGAGGCTCAATTGATCACGGCTCTTCAGCATTTAGAAAATCCTTTGTGTTTGTTTACATGTAATCAAGGAGTTTGTTTACTTAAGAATGGTAGCAGAGGATGAGCTCAACCTGAGTATCATTTGTTTTTGTTGGATGTCTGCATAGAAGCTGAATTTTTACAGTAATGTAGTAAAAGAGAAAAACAAAAAGGAATAGTTTTTATAAACAAAAATGTTATTTGACTGATCAAATTTTAAAAACTTAAATTTTAAATAAATCATTTATTTTCTGAGGCAGATTGTACAATCTAAAATTAGAGGCCGAAGTGAGACAATAATATCAATTGAAGTGTTTTTTCTATGATACTCCGGTGGGGAGAATGTGATCAGATGTGTAGCGTAAATCTCCTCTGATGGACTTCTGGAAATAATTTAGCGGGTTGAGAAGCTCAGAATTAAAAGATTTAATGTAGCTGTCCATCGCTCAAGCTCCATGTCAGATTGATCGAAATGAAATAGACAAATTGCCCATCAGCAAACCGCAACACATGCTCAGAATTTTTTAATTAAAATTCTACAATTTTTAGATGTGTCTTTAAATGGAAAATTAAAAAAGAGATCATATTTCTGCGGGTCCGTCCTTCTGTATGAATGCGTGTTTAGCTCTGGTTTATGTTTACGTCTTTATAATTCCCTACATAAAAACTATATATATATTGATGGTCTTAAGTGGATGCTTTTAACTTCACATTTAATAACAATTTTACAGTTTAATATCATATTTCCAGCATTTTAGTGCATGTACAATTTCAAATCCATTGTTCAGTTATAGTGAGAAAAAAGCACTAAACCTCTATACCTGTGGTACATTTATTCCCAGTGTTTCCGGCACTCATTTTCTTTTTTTGTGTTTTGTTGGCAGTGCATTTCTTTGCTCTGTGCTCATAGAGTCAAGTAAAGTGTAGCATTTTGTAAACTGTGTCTAATTCTCATGACATCTGTGTTCAATTGTTGTCTACATTGACATTCTTTGCAAGTGGATTTATTTTTCCTGGGCCACCATGTGGATTCAGCTGACCATCTTAAATTGGGATTACTTGTTGTAAAGTTATTTTGATTAAAGCATTGTTTTATAAAACTAATAACATATAACACATGTTTTGCATAATCTATAAAGTTCAATGTAGAATATGCTTTCCCTGCCCTTGAAAATTAAACTCAAACTATGCAACAAAATGAAAGTGCTAAACTTCCATTATGAATTTCTGAATTAAAAAATCTCATTTTATTGCAGTTTTTAATCATCATTTATAAAAATCACATTTTTATCTCTGACATTATAACAAAACTGCATTTTGTTTTCCACCGTGAAGTGCATTCAAATGCCAATAAACAAATATTTCAGGTGAATTTCATCTGTGTCTGTGCGAGCTCAGACAGCCCGCGTGTGCACTGCAATGATCAATGTTAAAAGCCCGGCGGTGTTTGCAGATGGAAACGCAGCGCTTGAAATAAGCAAAGCGAAACAAAAAGCCGTGCAAACAGTCGTGAGTGAAGCGTGTTTGGCTTTTTGATGACACTTCCAGCAACTCTTTGTTCTGAGAGCATCAAAGGCAGCTCAGTTCAGGTTGAATTAAAACGAACATCAAAGATGCTGAATGCAGCCCTTTTTTTGTTTAAACAATAAATATTTAGTGGCATGGGAGAATGGCTTGTTTTTGCTTTTAAAAGCCCCCCCGGCCCCTCCCCGGCCCTTTCCGTTCACCTGGTGAAAATCACCTGTTGGATAAGGGGCTCTGCCGTGAAACCAGCGTGAGTAATGCTTCGTGCGCTGGAGTCTCCTTTATTTGACCATACAGAGTTCCCCAGCTTCCCATCCTTCGTTTATTTCTTTATCTCTCATTCCCGCAATGAAAGAACTTGCGCTGCACTTTTTATACAATGTCATGCTTTGGATTATGTAAGGAATGAATTTAGGATATAAACGTGTGGCTAGACGTGTTAGAAAAACAAAGCAAGGTTGAGGAGGGAGATATTATAAAACTTGACCCTTATTCATCGTGGCTCGGGCATTGTGGGAAGAAAAAGGGAGGGGGGCGAAAAACACCAAGACCAAACAGCTCAGGTTACTACATCTTATGAAAACAGTCCGCCATTAAAAATTCATGCATTTTTTAGACATTTTTGGTGGAAAGGCGCTATTACCGTGACACAGATCTATCGACAGAGAGAACAGTTCGACCCTGGCCTGCTATTGGGTAATAGCGACACAGGTATACAGATTTTTTGATGCGGACAGCAGAATGTAATTGTCAACTTAAAACATCCGTAGCATTGTTATATCATATGCAGCTCCATATGTTCATCTTATGTATTCTAGACATCCTCATTGCAACAGATGCACTATCTGTAGTGGTCTAGTGTCCCCCCAAAGCCTCGGGCAAAGTCACCATCACCCCCCTTGACCGTCATTAGGAACTGTCATTGTGCCAGGAGAGGGAGTGTAGATAAATTTCAGATAGTGTCAATTGCGGATGATAGATCTTCTGAAGATGCTAGGGGTGTCATGCCTGACTAGCTTCTGTTCAACAAACTCCCATTTCTCTCAACTTCACCGCCCCCCCCCCCCCCCCCCCCCCCCTCCACTTCCAGAGGCAACAGTGGCAGCGACCTCAAGCAGGCGCCCCAAGCTCGCTCACCCGAAGCCCCCCCTCCTTTCCTGCTTACCTTGGCTAAGCCGCTTTGCATGTTGATTGGGGGAGGACTAATCCAGTTTGCAGCTGTCGTTGACCAATGATGAATCACCTTTCCGTCATTCGGCTGCTCTCTCTCTCTCTCTGAGGGAGGGAAGACCTGGGAGGAGGAAACAACAGTGGAGGGGTTGAGCCTACAGACAATGTGCCTCTCTGTTCCACCAGCTCCTCTCTTCCCATTCTGCGCGAGAATAACAAAAATGTTTTCTCAGACAACGTCTATTGTGTCACGGATGGCTCTTCACAGTGGAACCGAGCTGAAATAACAAGGAGTGATATTGCTTTAGGGTCCTGGCAGGTGGATAAAAATGATAGGGAGATAAAAAGACAGAGAGAGAGGGAAAATTAGAAAAGACGATATTTGACACAGATGGTTAAGGCCCATCCAGTTCCAGGTAAGAGGAGAGCGGATTGGCTGCCAGCAGCATCAGTGCAGAGGAGTGAGTTGTTTAGCAAAGTGCTGCGGTTTTCTAGACATAACCTTTGCTGAAATCCTTCAGAAGGAAGTGTGTGGAACTTTTTGCAAACTTCTGAAAGTGTGAAAGAGAGAGAGAGAGAGAGAGAGAGAGATGTGTCAGAAAACCATTATTAAATGAAATCCACTCATGTACAGAATATGTGAAAATGTACGTTCTGTCAATCCACCAGTTTAGCTGATAACTTTGACAAATCGATTGTGTGTCAGAAGCAGACGTTGTTTTTAAAGCAAGCTCAGTTTTAAGTTTTCCGTGGCATGGATTCCTTTTCACTTCTTTTAACTGCTTCCATCTGTAACGGATATTTTATAAATGATCGAGAACAACTACTAAAAAGAGGTATGAGCATTTATGCTGCTAAATGTTTTTTGTTTCCTCTTTGTAAGTTATCAGAATTTAAATTGTTGATAGCAGGCACACGAGCACTTTAAATGGCTGGAATAATAATGCACACGCAGCCTAATTAGTACATTATTTTTCTGGAACCTAATGTGTGTTTAGTATTGCACAACTGATGTAAACACACATAACATACATCCGACCACAAACACACACATACTGGCCTGACCTTCCATTTGCTTTGCATAATAAAATCCTGCGAGTGTAAAACAGATCCAGTAGAATAATGTTTTTAGTGGCGTGGCCCTCGGTATATAAACAAAGAAACAATTAAGATGCGTGCCAGAGCAAACAGCACGCTTTAGTGAACTCTTCATTCACTCGCAGTGAGGGCCTCGAAATCACACCGCTCGGCTGTGACTGTTTCAAACCAGCGAACGCGAGGAAAACAATCTATGAAAATTGCAGCGCGCTCTGCGGGGCCAGTCGTGGTTAATTTTAAATGCTTAAAATGAGAAAGTAAATCAATCATCAGATGTCTCATTAATTGTGAAATTTGTGTCAAATGTCATTTGATGTGTCTCAGGGGAATGCCCTTGTTAAGCTTATTTCTCTGGAGAACTGTTGGAATGTTTTTTTGTAAAGCCTAGCTGTTTTAAATTAAGAATGAAATTTATGGTCAATTATTATATGTATTTTTAAACGTTCTCTTTTATTGTTTATCTGTTGTTTTGTAGTTGTTATTCCTTAACTATAAGTTCTTGTTTTTATTTGACTTTGTGTTCATTATTTTGATGTTGTTGCTTGTTATGGGAATATAGTGGGGTCCAAACGTCTGAGATCACGTTAAAAGTTAAAAATGTAATTTGAATTAGTAAATCTGTAGGCTTTTTAAAAATGTACAGAAGTGAAACATGATAACGTAATAAATATGAAATATTTGAGATTCACTGATGGTAGATCACTAAAAAAGTGAGCAAATTTATGACAACGTTAACTCATTTTCTTAACTGCCCTTTGCACGAAAGGTCAGACTTCTTTGCTTCCATTAAAGAACACAAGATGCCCTTTGGAGCATTCTCAAATCATGCTGGGATAACATGCATCATCAGGTTTTGCACAAGCTTGTGGAGTTCATGCCAACCTGAGTGCACGCTGTGAAATGATCAAAATCATGTGCATTTCTTTTTGCTCAAATTATTATGCTCATTATTATGAAAACGTTTGTATTAAATGATACAATGCAAAATAAAAGTAAGTACTTTGTTTGGACACCACATGTATAAACAATCATTTTTTTAATGTTCAGTATCAGTGTTTAAATCATTTAAATGACCTCCTGATCTCCATGTTAGTTTATAATGTGTGTGTGTGCGTGTTTCGCAGTGCTTACGTCTGTGTGTCTCTTCTCAGGTCTATGGAAATGCAGGATCTAGCTAGTCCACACAGCCGAGTAAGTGGAAGCAGTGAGTCCCCCAACGGTCCCAACATCGACAACTCGCATATAAATAACAATTCCATGACACCAAATGGCACTGAAGGTGCGTCTCTCCTGCCTCACTCGGCCATTTACTTACATTACTGTGAATTTATAAGTGCTCTAGCACACGGCTTTCTCTCCAGTGGTGCTTTTTTACGCAGCACAATACCATTTGTGACCTCTTAACGTACAAAGTTGAATCCCTATAGCGTACCATATTATGTGCTTTCTTTGTCAGGGGGATATATTTAAAATGAATGTACAAAATATTAATTTAAAGTGCAGTTTATGTTCATTTAAATACTTGAATTGTCTTTTCCTATCTTTTTTAAAATTCATGAATACATTATTTGAAATAAGTTTATTTATAATTGTAATGTCTTATCCGCCAGTGCACTTCAGCAGTACATAAATGCATTTGTACTGTATGCGCAGACTATATAAACATTATACCTTTTACTATTTTCACGGCTCACGTTACAGCCCATAAGAACTAAATCGGCTCTGAGTAGTTTATATAATGTAATCTTATGTGGTTTTCTTCCATTTCTCCAGTGATAAGCCCCAGCCTGTGACGGTGCATATTGTCATGTGTCCTATCCCATTCTTTCTTCCTATAGGTGATAACATCACTATGCTTACCACAGCTGACTGGTTGTTAAGTTCTAGTTCACAGTCCGCTGCAGGTTTGTGCAGTTCTAGTGAATCAATGAAAGGACAATACTTGGCGTTATATCCCAAATTACAGTTTTTACACGTTCATTTAACCCTGAGGCAAACACAATTTTGTGTGAATCCAACTTTGATCTGCTTCAACTATTGTGCCTTTCATTAGGATTGTTTGGCATTTTTGTGTTGTGTTCTGGTGAATCTGTTGAAAGCATGGTTTGAGACTTTTGGCTTTGATTCCACACTGTCAATGAATGGTAAAGCTGTGGGCACGCGTAATGGGCATTTTATTTGATGTTCCGCGGGACGGTTTTATGGTTACGTGTGGTATGTGATAAGACTTGACTGCTCTAGTTTCTGCATGCTCCCTGCCGCTATTCTCCCATATCCCTTCTGAAAGGTAGGGGGGGTTTAGGGGGGAGGGTATTGGTGCGCATTCAAACCGCTCCCTATCGACATGTGTTCCTTTGAGAGACAACCATAGCAGCAACATGTTCGACATGACAAGCTGATGGCTACCTCAGCCATGAGGGATTTCAATGGGCATGACTCCGTACCCACATAGTGAATTTTTTCATAGAAGTAAAACTCCACCCTCCTACCCCCTCCCGAGACAGAGATGGATTCATTTCAAAGATCCGGGCCTGTCTAAACGCTGTGAAATTGTTTCGCGTTTGCCCTCATTGCAGTGTGGAGCAGGCGGGTCAAACACATTTTATACGCCATGCATTGCCTTGACATATCAATTATACTGCACGTCTATGCATTCCACAGCTTATTCGTGTCATTAAATTCCAACTTTCTTTGCCTGTTTTTAATGCAACGCAAACCCCTTCCGGTAAGAAATCAAGACACTAATAATCTTTCAAAAAGAATTATACAATAGGTCACATTTGAACTATTTTTACGTATATACAGTAAAAATATTGTTTAAAAATATGTTTTTTCTATTTGAGCGTCTGGCCCTCAGTTTGCTTTTTACAAACTACGTCGAGAGGTTTATGCATTTAAATGAGAGCTCTGAGTATGGCCATTGTACTTAAATCAACACAAGAGTTTGTGTGTTTTGGAGGGGAAGTGTCCTCCTTTTATTTGTACTACAGATTAGCATTTAATTGTTGGCCTGTCCTGTGGGCTGGCCGGGGCTGAACTGCGGAAACCTGAAAGCTCCATTATCTCGATAGCGACTCCATTTCATTACACCAACCGCCTAATGAATGCCACGCTGCCAGCCAACGAAACCGCTTGGATGTGCGCTCCGCAGTCTGTTTTCCGCCACGTTTTAAATTCGCACATTACCCCAGATTAAGTCTATTGACTTTACGAGTGCAGAGGGTTTGTCTGTGATTATTAAGCGGGATAACCGGCCCGTGTCACAAACGTCCTGGTTTCCTTCTGTTTGCAGTTAAAACAGAGCCAATGAGCAGCACTGAAATCACCACCTCTGTAGCAGACGGCTCCCTAGACAGCTTCCCAGGATCAGGTATGACACACACACACACACACACGGTGATGTGCGCGATGATCTTAGAGATGAATGACTGATAAGAAGAGGCACAGGAAGTGTTGGACTCCTAAACGTCTAAACTTAATACCCAATTTATGCATGTGAAGTGGAATATTTTGTTAATCGTGGTTTCATTCTACCAATGGAAAAAGAAATAAAGGACGGTAAATCTTAACTTAAGGAGAAACACGTGAAGTGTAAATTACAGAAATGAAATGCCTTTTTGTACTCAGTCTTACAAAGACAAATGCAACAGATTTTTCTCAAACCACAAAAATAGCTTGTGTTGTAAACGTTACACTCTCAATGGTATATTTTGAAACGAGCGCATACAAATTTAGGTGGATCCGCTCCACGTTATAGACCGCTCACATTACTTACTAAGCAAATGCCAGTGAACGTGAGAACTCTTCATGGAGTATTACATTCCTGCTAATTTGTCTTATTTCCCTACCTATTTGACTAAGTACCTGATACTTTTATGTTAGACCTATATAAATCACAGCTCGGACTTCTTTCTCTGACAATATGAATGAAATGTAGTCATTTGAGACTCTGGTTTATACTCGGGGGATGCCGCAGTGCCGTGGTTGTGTGTTTGTCCAGGCCAGGTGCTGAAGTGTGGGGAAAAGCTCCTGGTTTCAGGGTGTAGAGAATACAGTTACACCGAGCGGGATCTCCCTAACTAACTTTTACTGGAGATGTCACAGCCGATTTTACACACAAAGCGTAACCATCAAAATATTCGTAATGTATCGTGATAGCTCCTACTGAAGAGAGAGATCCTGCAAAAGCTAATGCACCAAAACTTGTATACACGATGATGTATACTTTGTGTGTGCAATCTCTTATACATGGATGTTCATTCGAATGATAACAATAAACATCAAATTATGAATAATAATTAACATTAATATCATTGCTGTCCTTACGATACCTCAGATTTCCTCCAGTTTTTTAGTAAATTGAGAAAACGCTGTACTTTTTAAATAATTAAATACTGTGTTGTCAACGTTGACAAGCACTTTTAAATGCTTTTTTATTGGTTAGATATTTGCAAAGTCCAGTGACAAACATAAAGGGTGACTAATAATAATGATATATGGCAAAAAATAAAAATCACGAAATATGGAGATACAAGGTTTCAGAATGACATCAGCGATATACAGTAGTTGTCAAAAGTGATGTCCAGTTTTGGACAATTGACATTTTTGCTCTTTTTTCCAAATATTTATAGTAAAGACGGATTTCAAAAATTGTATTCACGTTGCATTGGTGTGTTTGGGGTATAAACCAAAGTTACACATGTGCAGTTTATAAATACATAGCCCTGGAGAAAGACTACAGAATATTCAACAAATAACTAATAAAATTGTAGTCTAATATGCTTTATTTACAGAGAGCTTTTTGTTTTCATTGGATTTTTTGTATATTTGAATGCATATTCTCTGATATGGTTTGCCTCTTTGCCAAATAATGTTTGTCCGAAAAGTACCTTAAAGGTTTTTGTACTATACACCTGATATTTTAATGGTGTAATCTAACCGGAGGGGTCATTAAAAACAAACGAAGAGTTTGGTTCCAAAATGAGATAACTGTGAAATGTGATAATAATAGTATTATTAGTATTAGTATACAGAGTTTTCTCAATGTACCTTTAAGGGGGCTACAATTCCAGCCCTAGAACTCCAATACTTGAGCTGTGCATTCAGTGGCACATCAAAAGATCTCCAGTTGCTCTTCAGTGTTTGTGTGAGTTAACTGAATGGCCCTCCATGCCGTCATTAAGGGCCGGGAACTGGGCCGGTGTATTTCTGATGAAAGCTGCTTGTGTTTAGTACTTGTAATCAGGCCTACTGGCTTCTTATTGTGCCATCAACTTCGAGCCCTTCACTGACCAGTGCTATACATCATTCTCTGTTTGTGTGTGTGGACACTGGGCCCTTCCAATCTGTTTGGGTTTTTATGTGTTCCGTCAGCAGAAAAGCCTCCCATATTACCTGATTATTTTCCTTCGTTATTGCTCTTCATTTTTCAACCTAAAATAAGGTTAGCGAAATAAATAGTGCTACGCAATGTAATTACGGTTGCCTTGGATTCCAGAAGTTCTGTTGGCAAAGAATAATATTTACCTTATTTTTTAATGTCGAATATGTGCTTGACTCTTCTCTCCGCAGCCATTGGAAGCAGTGGCTTCAGCCCAAGACAAACTCACCAGTTCTCTCCCCAGATTTACCCTTCCAAGTAAGGCTCCTTTTATTTTTCTTTAAAAAATAAGCAGCATCCAACTTCATTTGGACCTTTAATTAGATCCTTCTGCCAGATCTTGGTCTGCGGCCGCTTTGTTTGCATTGATCTCAGCAGCTTGCTCGCTCCCAAATCTGTTGTAATTATTATCTCGCAACAATTTCCCCCCTGATTTATTTTTCTTTCGCAATGTATATCAGCTGCTTAATGGCTGTATTTTTCTCTGTTTCACAGCTTGGCCAAATATTTATGATTAAGTAGCAGAATGGCAGAGAGTGTGTCTGTGAGCAAATTTTACGATGTGTGCTTTTGGGTAAAATATGTCTTTCTCCGCTCTTTTGCCCTCAAACAGCAGACCTTATCCACACATTCTTCCGACTCCTTCCGCCCAAAATATGGCCTCGTACGGACAGACGCAATACACCACAGGAATGCAGCAAGCTTCTGCCTATGGCTCGTACCCTCAGCCAGGACAGCCCTATGGAATTCCAGCCTATGGTAACAGCAGTAAGAAAAACCAGCATTTCAGTTGGCTTGTTTTCTGTTCTTTGAAGCTTTGTTATCCAGGATTTCATTTGCTCTTCACTCAAACAGATTCAAACTCTCACCGTAGTAAAAAGTGTCCAATGGTAACCATAGCTAACACTACTATACCAAAGTCGATAACATGATTGTTATTATCGTAATGAACCAATATTCTTTAAAAATGATAATAACTTTTTAAAAATCGGTCTTGTTTTTATGACGTTAGTTGTTCAAAGTTGAACTGGTTATTTGAAGACTGTAATTTTACGAACTGTAACTTATAATATTGTGTTGAAAGTTATAGCTACCATTTTTTGTAAAGAAATCATTCAATGTTCCTCATCCATTTTAGGTTAGATTTTTAATTACTACTAAAATGTACTAAAATTAAGCAATCTTAAACTAATTTTAGCTATATCAATCTGAAACTTTGCATGTTAGATTATAACATTTAACAATATGCTGATAATAGGTTATGCAAACACTGGGGAAAATCCACCCAAAAATTAAAATTCTGTTGATTTACTCAACCTCGAGTTGTTCAAAACTGGTCTAAATTTCTTTGTTCTGATAAACAGAAAGATATTTAGAAAAATTGAAGCACCATTGACTACCATAGTAGAAAAAATTGAACTGTTTGTTTTCCCAAAGTCTTCAAAATATATCTTTCTGTGTTCAACAGAACAACAAAATGATACAATAGTTTTTCTACTATGGTAGTCAGTGGTGCCTCAGAAATCTCTATTGCTAACGTTCTTCCAAATATCTTTCTTTGTGTTTAACCAAACAAAGAAATTCATACCGGTTTGGAACCACTTGAGGGTGAGTAAACGATGACAGAATTTTCATTTTTGGGTGAACTGTCCCTTTAATTTTTAACTCAAATTTAGAAGTTTCCTAAACCACAGCAGATTTTGCAGATTCAGAGAATCATCCTCAAAGTTAATTGTTTAACAGAAATTGGAGATGTAAAGAATTGACTTCGAAACAAGACGCTCACAGTGCTGTTACACTGAGAACCCGACTTCAACTGTAAATATTCAGTCCAAGGCATTGAACGTTCTGAAACCTTTGCGAAAATATGCGCACAGATAAAGTTGTTTAGGTAGATCAATCTTAGATGTGCTCCAGAGAGTTCAGATGTTTGTTTGAGTGGAAGCAAATTGCAAATCTGCACTGGGCCCGATTCATCCCGATTCCTGATGTGCTGAGTTTGGCGCTAACAGTGCTTTATTGTAAGGTTACCATCAGTGCCTGAAGTGAAACGGTACTCACCGGTACAAAATTCAGCATATTCTGCACTAATTCTGTTTACAGTATCGAAAATTATTCTTGTGTGCCGACAGCTCTCGTAAACCGCCAGTAGTCTCTCTGTCTCTGCTTGTCCAGTTGTTAGTCTCGCAAGCCAAGTTTTGACCAAAGGCATTCAATCTGTTGTCTTCTATCCATCTGTTTATACATCTACTACAGTATGTGATGAAGCCGTCTTACCGTTACACTTTGATTGATTTTACACTACGTCTACAATTGTGCATCAAGAAATTGTTTGCCAAATAAAACTTTCTGTCAAAATTCCTGAATATCTTTAATACATCTTCACAAGTTTCCTTTTTTACAAGGAATGGGATTAAATGTTTTGATTTGCACAGAATTTCTAAATAAAGTTTTGTCTTTCCCTTGAAGGAAAGAATCAATGTTTTAAAGAAGTTTTAACGGCAGGTTAAGTAATCAGGTTTACTACATAAAGTACTTACATTAGGGATATATTTACATTATATATTATTAAAAATAATGACATAGCAGGGATTTCTTTCCACTTCGTGCACTTGTTTTTGCCTTTCGTACCTCTAGCGTAGCTTGAATCATGGCCCAGTGAAAAATAGCCGCCATCTTTTCTCTTGTCGTGGACGGAGTTACACCGAGGACTGTGCATCATACTGCTCTGGTGTCACTAACTGATTTAGGTCCATTGTGGGCAGGCATCAAGACAGAGAGTGGACTGAACCAGGCCCAGTCTCCAGGCCAGAGCAGCTTCCTCAGCTACAGCTCCGGTTTCTCCACACCTCAGACGGGACAAGCGCCCTACAGTTACCAGATGCAAGGTCAGAATCTCCCCTCTTTTCCTCCTCTGGTTTTGCGGGTAGAGTGGCAAAATAGAGGCATGATTCCTTTCCGCCCCCCTTCAAAAGAGGACACAATTAATGGCAGACACAGACCGAATCATAACATCCCCAAGCAGATGCTTGTATTGGGTTGTTGTTAGACACAGTCTTTTTTGCATTAGGCCATAAGAGAAAAAGGACAGATGGAAAAAATAACTGGCTTTTTCCCCCTATTAAGACCAGTCTTTTTCTCCACGTTTTGGCTTCGTGCTCGGCCTCGTATGTTCTTATAAATGTTTGTTTAAGAGGGAACACCCGGGACTCTTGTCTTTGAGGTCAGTTCATAGAAGTCAGATTTGTAAAGGGAATTCAAAGTGCGTCAGGCAAACCATCCGCCACCCAGCGGGGACATTGCCCATGTGTCTCTCTCTCGCTTCTTTGTGCTTTTCTCCGAGTTTTCAACAGCGAGTGCCGTTCTGAGCTCTCTAGTCTCCAAATAATGTGTGACGGTAGAAACATCTCCACGTTTTTTGGAAAGTGCTCCGGAGCATCTCACAATAAATAATGTGACACATGCGGTCTGTGGAAGCTTCTTTCCATGGCTCATAAGTAAAAACCGCTGATCATGCTTCAACACCAGGCCTGTAAATGTTACTCTGACTCGACCGCTGCCGTCTTAAGGCCTGTTCACACCGTCGAGATGAGACGTGGCGAATATAAATCTAAAATGTTTGCAGACAGGCCAAATTTTCTTATGCATTGAGTCTAATGCTGAATTTTCTCAAAATGCAGAATGCCGTTATATTATATTATATTATATATTATTTTTTCTTTTGAAATAAAACATTAGGGCTGTCAAACGATTAATCGCAATTAATCACATCTAGAATAAATGTTTTTTTACATAATATATGTCTGTGTACTGTGCATATTAATTTTAAAAACACATACACACACATGTACTGTATATATTTAAGTAAAATATAGACATTAATAAACATTTATATCATTTAAATTGTTGGTAAATTTAAATAAATACATGTAAATTTTTTCTAAATATGTATACATGTATGTGTTTATAAATACAAAATGAATATGCACAATATACAGACATATATTATGTAAACACAAACTTTTATTCTAGATGCGATTAATCGCGATAAATCGTTTGACATCTCTAAAAAAAAATGTCTTTTAAGTCTTTTAAAGAATAATGTACTTTACCCCAAAATGTACTCATTATTTATTCACCCCTTAATGTTAAAGACTCTTTATTAATTTCTAGAATGAACTGTCCTGGTATGGAAACCCATTTCAAACCGCCTAAATAACAACATATGTTTTTTTGGGTGAACTGTTCCTTTAAGAGCACTTATTTGGTTTCATCCCATACTGACTTTTAGTATAGATCATCCACTGACACTGAGGTACCTTCAGTCTGCCATACATAGCCCACACAGCAGTAAACACATTAGCCACTAACTGCAAAAGCAGATGACAGATGACCATTAACCAAACTAGTCTGTCCCTATCGGCTTCCTCCTGATGCCTCATCGATTGGGCAGGTCTGGACTCACAGGAAGAGTCTGAACGCGGTAGCGTAGACCACCCCCCTCTATACGATACCAACTGCTGTCCTATTACCCCAGTAGAGGCTGACTGCACCCAGCTGTCAGAGGGAATACAATTAAATTAATGTTTTTACCCAGCGCTTTTATGTCTAATGGAACGGCACTGGGTTTCGAGATGAAGGTCTAGAAGTGTAACACAGAAGGATCTTTCGGGCTTCAAATGGTCAGGGAGTCATCACAGAGGGAGAGACCGGGGCTAGTTGTCACACTCCAGTAAATATTTTAAAGGTTGGTTTACTTTTTAACCAAAGTCGTGCTTTCTAAAAATGCATTGAACAGCGTATTGATCTGCTTTATAAAAATTTGTATGATTATGAAACACAAACAGAAAAAAAAGAGAAAAGATCATTTACATAAATGTCAAATTATTGTTTTTACAATTGGCTCTGGTCTGACGTTTATGAAAAAAGAATGTATTTTTTCTTTACTTCACATCTGCCTCATGGTGAATTCTTTTAGAGTTTGCCAACAGTAATACGAAAGTATGATTTTTTTTATATACATAAAAATACATTGCTAGAGAAAAAAAATCAAGCATCGAGTTAGTTCAGGCAGGTCACGTTCGCATCAGCTGACAGTCAGCTGTTTCTGACGCGCACCAATCCAAATTCGACACACATCATAGCTGTTCATTTAAATCCCCATTCATTCTGCGCCAATCTACTGCTTAGCGGCACGCTGAACTTTAACCCTCCCTCCATCCCCAACTCCACCTTTATATCATTACCTGTGGATTATTTATATTTCTTGTGATTGTTTATTTATGGTTCCAGTTGTTACTAGTTTTGTTTAATGCATTTATTGGATCTGTTCTGTTACCCCAAGGGGGGATTTTGACTTGCTGCCCTGCCCGCTCTGTCCAGGAATTAATGCATGGATGGGCGCGTGGAGTTTGCCTAGAACAGAACCATACCACCAACACCAACTAGATGCTTTATTATTCAATAAAAAATTGTTATTTGACGAAGTGGTCCTGACTGAAATACATTTGTGCAAACAGTTACTGAGAGAAAGCCCTAACGACAACTTGTGACAACTAGCCCCGATCTCCCCACCACAGAATAAAGAGAATTTTCAGAATTGTTACTGGCCCCATTTCAGAAATACCAATCGACTATTGGTCTGTAATTTTCTCTCTGTTAGTGGAGATTTCCTACTTGCCAACAAATTTTAGCACTCGACTGAATTTCCCTCAGTTCATCCAAGTTTAAATTAGGAATTCATTTTATATTTTCACACCTGTTTGAGCTTTGCTTCCCTTGCTGCGAGCTTAATAGCTATGCAGCAAGAAAGTGGGACTTCACTGACCGATTTTCACCGCGACCAGAGGATAATTACGGCAACGATCGGGCCTCCCTCCATTCCGCAAACAGTGTGAGAGAGGCAGCAGACTGCTTTTTAAAGAAGCCCATCTGGACTTGATCGCCAGCTCCCCAGAGAGGCCTACAAAACCTCTGCTACAAATATTGTGCACTGATGATAGACATAGCCCATGGCAAGAGGACTGATCAAGCAAAGCAAATGGACTCCCAATTGCAGAGGCCATAAGGAGAGCCAGTGTCTCGTCTTAACTGAACTAACTGGAGCAAGACAGAGAGGATGGGGGAAGGAAGGGGGGGGGGGATGGGGTTGCCCCTGGGAAAAACCAGACCTCTCCCCAGCATGGAGTCATTCTTTTGGGACCAGAGGGGGTCTTGCTGGGCTTTTATGTGGCTCCGTGCTCTCTCCGGAGTCAACTGCTATCCCATAAGTCCTGGCTTTTATGACTGTTTGAACTGTGGATTTAGCTAATTTGTTGTGCGACGGGAGTTTGATGACTCTCACTTTATGTGATATGTAAGATTCTGTGTCTGGAGAGGAAAACCAAACGTTTGTGAAGCAAATAGTGGAGAGAAAGAGAGAGAGAGAGAGAGAGAGAGAGAGAGAGAGAGAAATATGTATATATAAAAGTGATTAAAAAATATGTATACATAGAAATGAGTAAGCAAAAAACTATTTTCCTAATGACCAAAAGATGAATTTAGTCTTTTTCACTGAAAAACGATTTCTCTTGATTTTGAAATTGATTTTGATCTTATTTTTAAAATACAGCTCAGGAAAAAATTAAGAGACCCCTTTAGTTTTCTTTAATACTGCATTTCAACAGGCATTAAAAAAAGCTTACAACTTGTTTTCTTTGGAATATTCAAGATCTGAAAGCATCTTTTTCATTTTTAACCACTTTGTCTTCAGTTTTCTGCAAATAAATGCTAATAAAAAACTTTTTACATTTAAACTTTTTTTTTTTTTTTAAATTTTGTCAGTAGTTCACAAAGAGAAACAAAAACAATTATTTTACATAAACACCCTACTTAAAAACCTATAAATAGTAAATTCAGAACAACTGAAAATGATTCTCTTTATTTTTTCATGTCTGTAGATTTTGTGAACATTTTACATTGGAAAAGCATCAGTGCAGCTGTTCATTCGCTTAAAATCTGTTAATGCTATGAGAAAATGCTTCTGGGAAAATACTTTCAGTAAACATCACTTTGTAAGCTTTGAGAAAACTTCTGAGCCAGGGCTTGATGTGATTACAACACTGCAGAAGCAATGAAGATTTCATACCTTCAGGCCGTGCCGTTCCCTATAACTCATGTCACGTATGTTATTAAGTCATTAGATGCTATCTCTCCATAAAGAGATTTAATTACCCAGAAGGTGCTTCTTCGGGCAGCTTGAAAAGCAGACAGATATGCATATTCATTGAGGCAGGATGTCAGGTAAAAGACCACCCCACCCCTCCCATCCCCCCCACGGAGAGGATAACACAGTGCCACTGTTTCTGTTATTGTAAGGGTGCGATGGATGAAATAATAGACCCGACCCCCTTTCCGACCATCAGATCTGATCACTGATACAGAGAGAAGAGATAGCAAGAGAAAAAGCCACTGTTGTATATCACACACACACACACACACACACACACACACACAGACTCACAATCCCTCATGCCCCTATTATAGCTGCAAGGCTTTTTTTAATGCCTTTGA
This sequence comes from Triplophysa rosa, assembly GCF_024868665.1. Lineage (NCBI taxonomy): Eukaryota > Metazoa > Chordata > Actinopteri > Cypriniformes > Nemacheilidae > Triplophysa > Triplophysa rosa. Next base: position 11,416,411 of record NC_079912.1, read on the forward strand.
GTTGGTTGTTGAATCTGCCCCCGTTCGACAATTTTAAAATCTAATTGATAAAAAAACACACATTTTGTCTGCTTTTCCACCATTTTACTGTTTTATGTTGATCTTTATTATGGTCTGATGTATATCTGTTGTACAAACGTCTTGATGCCTATCACATCTGATCAGATTTTACTCTGCATATGTAACTAACTCACCGTTATGTCTTTCACTGGTAGGAGGCAGTTTTACAACAACTTCAGGGCTTTACACTGGAAGCAATTCCCTCACAAATTCGACCGGATTCAACAGTACACAACAGGTAGCTATTATTACATTTTCTATCTCTGACTCTGGTCCGCAGCACATGTTGAAATTCCCTCCGTGTCCACCGGAGCCTGTCGCATTTTGGCATCCGCACGCCGTGTTTTCTCCGGCCTCCTGGAAGCTTTTATAGAACATGTGTACGCTTGCATATTACTCACATGATATGAATCACTCTAAATGTCCCGACCGCTGTACGCGAGGATTACCTATTGGTCTTTGTGTATGAATTATGCCACAAGCGGAGGAAAAGGAGAAAAGAAGTGAAGACAGATCACTGTCCAGATGTAGCACACGGGAGACATATGGTCACGTTTACGTTTTGGAATCTGCGCTGTGAAGTAGCAGCGTCGCTGAGCGCCTATCTCACGTTACTTCCTTGATGTCTTTTTGCAGGACTACCCCTCCTATCCCGCTTTTGGCCAGAGTCAGTACGCGCAGTATTACAACAATAGCCCGTACACCTCTCCGTACATGACCAGTAACAACACTAGCCCCACCACGCCCTCCACTACGGCTACCTACACCTTACAGGAACCTTCATCAGGCATCACCAGCCAGGCCCTTTCAGAGCAACCTGCGGGTAAGAGGCTTTAGTGGATTTGTTTTGTGAAAATAGGTGGGTGGGGGGGTCCTGAAACGGCACATTGAGATGTGATTGGCTAGTTTTGGGTTATGAAATACTGTGAATTAAGAATTAACGGTAAGTAACGGAATTAACGCACAATACCCTCCCATTGCCGTTACTTTGGACTAAATGGTACCTAGGGCATAAACTGATCTGCTAAACTCAGATCTGCCACTGCCATGAGCACTGGAGGGGTAAATGGATCCAGCCACAATGTTCATTTGCCTTTTTTATTTTCCACCTCTGATACACGTTTTTCCTCTTTTTTTTCTGCAGGAGAGTACAGTACAATCCACAGTCCATCAACCCCCATTAAAGATTCAGATTCGGATCGATTGCGTCGGGCCTCGGATGGAAAGTCACGTGGTAGGGGGAGAAGGAACAATAACCCATCCCCTCCTCCCGACTCTGACCTTGAGGTATTGGACCTCTGCCGCACTGTCAGTCTCTCATACAAGCTGGAATCGGAGATTTTGAATAAATTATTACCATGAAACATTTGATTATGTTGAAGTATGTTTCGGTCTCTGGTTTAACGTAAAATAAAAGTCTGAGACGCTAGTGAAAGTAGTATTTTGCATTGCGGTAAATTAATACAAATTGTGGACTAGCAAAAAAATGTAGCGAAAAATTTAAATGCAAGTTTTTGATATATCCTCTTACTTTAACAAGTTTGTGCAAAATCTTGTAATCCATGATTTGTTAATGTTCATCTTGCCGACATCTTATAAACATCTTGCATGCTTCAAAGGAACTAAAGTTGCACATTTGCTGCCTTGCAAATGCCTTGCAGAATTATACTTTTATAATGTCACATTTTAACAGTAACTTTTGTTTTGTTTTTAATCCCAAAACTTCATTTATTTCCTGATTTTGAATCCCATATAACTAGTGTGAACTCAGACTTTTGAACTCCACTGTACACAAAAGCGTGCAGTTGATTCAGAAATGGTTTGCTCGGTTTTGAAAAATGCACTGATGACACCAAATTTAAGAAGCATTTTGCTCTTAAATTCTTAGTTCCTAGCAGAAAATGTATAGTAGTCTTCTACAGTAGTCTACCTTTCTCTGCTGTACAGAACACATTCGTGATCGTTTCATTACCATGACCTGGATCTCAGGACGGGTTTTGCCCCCATTAGCAAGCTGACATCATAGCATGTTAACAAATCTAGTTAATTAGTTTGTTGGTATTGATTGTGTTAATGCATCGGGGGTAGGAGATGGATGGTGTGGTGGTGGCTCTTCCCGCAGTTGTGGGGTGCTGTGGTGACCATGAACGGTGAACGTGTATAGATCCCAGGGCACATGAATCTATGCACCCTTTCTATTGACAATCAGATCATCTTGCATGCTGAGTGAGCCATTGATTTTGCCCTTTCTTTTCTCAGCGCGTGTTCATTTGGGATTTGGATGAAACAATCATCGTTTTCCATTCCTTGCTCACTGGGTCTTACGCCAACAGATTCGGAAGGGTGAGTGATGCAGCAGACACGGGCAAATATTGCCGCAGAGTTTAACAAAACACACTGAAAAGAGGGACTGTTTGGGTTTACGGTTCAGCTTCGTGGAACTCTGAGATCGGGTAATTGTTTCTTTTTTTAATAAGTTGGAAGAGGCCTCGCAGGCATTTGGCTTGGCCCGCAGCTGTCTGAGTTATGTGGCTGAAACAGGCAAGGATTACAAGCCAGTTGCACTGGGAATGTCCATTGACACTTCCTACGGGTTTTCAGTATTATAAAAATCTTGCATTGTTAGTTTGCAAGTGTTTGCTTTAACTGCCATTTAAAAGAGGTAAGATTGTTATAGAATATCGAGAATAGATTGCTTGATGATAAACATCTGTATTTGTAGACGATTATTTATATGAATTATATCGGTTAGGTTATTAAAAATGGACATTACCACCAAATACCGCCAAATTTAGCAGGTTCAATGGGGTCGTGAATACGTAATGAAAACTAGTTTACTTCTGTGCCGTATTTGTTATTTTATTGGAATGTCATAGCTATATTTGAACCTTAAAAACAAACAATTTGGGAAATACGGCAATCTCCAATTCTCAGGCTTTTTAATGATCTCATAGCTTTATTTGACTTGGGAGACTGCTTACTGAATTCACCTTATTCTATTTTCCCATACGCGCACACACACATTTAATGCAGCTGTAGTCTGAATTCAATATGCACGTGTTGTTAGACTTTCTTTTTGAGAAGAATGTAAAAAGCTGCTTCCTAGTTTGAGGGAAATAAATCACAGAAGTGGCATTTTTTGGCTCTTGAAGGGTTTTCTTTGTGGTGAGTATAGATGACAGCAGCGCTCGTATGTCAGTGGAACGGGGCCCGGCGGCTGGTTTGTTCTCTTTGTTCCTTAGACAGGGTGTTTGATGGGGGTGTTGTTTTGTTTTAAGGGTGAGGGAGCGCTGGCCCTCGACCCTGCACTGTTTATTTACTTTATCTCGGCTGAGCATGCTGGGTAAAGAAGCAAAACTAGTGCCTCAACATGAAATGAGATGTGTTGGCGTCCACTCTCTCACACGCACATACACACACACACACACATGTTGGGTTTCCATGTTTTATGGGGACATTGCTTAGACGCAATGGTTTTTATACTGTACAAACTGTATATCATATTCCCTACACCTAACCCACCCCTAAACCTAACAATCACACAAAACTTTCTGCTCTTTGAGATTTTCAAAAAAGTTAATTCTGTATGATTTATAAGCTTGTTTCCTCATGGGGACAAAAAAATGTTCCCGCAAGGACAAGGATTTTGGATATTGCCATCTTTGTGGGGACATTTTGTCCCCATACCGTAGGGTTTACCCTTCCCACACACACACACACACTCATCTTAGTCATTGCACTTTTCTTTCTTTCTTTCTTTCTTTTTCTTTCTTTCTTTCTTTCTTTCTTTCTTTCTTTCTTTCCTTCCTTCCTGTCTTTGTCTTGCTCACTTTGCTGTCATAATCTGATTACGCATTGCCCTCCTACCCGAAATATACTTATCCCATCCACAACATCACAGACCACATAATGCTCTCTTAAACCATATCAGCGTACTCATCTCAACCCCCTTACATTAAAACCCAAGGTGCTTCACATTTCTCCGATATGAGCCTCAACATAAACAGTGAGAAACTCACTCACATTCACCAAAATGTATTTCCTCCAGGCATGCTGTTGAGGAAGAGCCCTATAAATAGAGCTATGCCGGAGAGCTCACCGCTGTGGTTATCAGTTATCCTAATTGGCATCAGAGTAGCTCTCTCCCATAAAGCTGATGGCTCGGGCCAGCTGTGTGGCCGTCAGCCTGGAGGGGAGAGCCGCGGGGTGAGGGGGATTTTAGAGGGGAGGACCTGGCGCCCTTTGCCGCGACGCTGATGTGTGGGGACAGGTGGCGACGGCAGCAGAAGACCCTCTGGCACTCCGGCCCGCTTGTATTCTTAACTCTCTTGCTGATGGATTGTTTAGATTTAATTGGAGAGGATCTGCCGGGCCAGAGAAGTGCACTTTGCATACCTCTCACCACCAAACCTGCTTTTATTAACTGTCAGATACACACGCAGGTGTTTATATTAAGCTGACTGAGTGGCAGGCTCGAAATAGACGGGAGGGGAGGAATATTCAAACGTGTTGTTTGCTTTAAGCATTACCACCCATAGTGCTATACAAAGCAATGAACTATATTAGGTTCGATATCTAAAAGTGTGTTTAACGATATTGTCTATTAGTTCTTATGCATGCCGTTTTATTGCATAAAATTAAAAATAGTTTTGAATAATTCAGGTTTGTCGACATTATATTATGCAGACATTTGTTTCACCAAACAATCAGTTTGATCATTGTTTGTAAATACAGGTTGATCATTACACAACCTTTCATTCTATGAAATCAAGTTCACATTTGTCTTTTGTCAACACAGTAATAATCCATATACAGAAGTTGGTTTCCAAGTTATGCAAGATCCAAAAGTGTGTGAACCATCTGTTAATACCCATCATCAGTGACTTGGGCATTCTGTTCTACTTGTGTGGTTTCCCCTCCCACTGTCCGCAGTTAAAACATTTTCATTGTGAGCGTGGATGTAATCAGTTAAAAGCTCAGCCGTTTCTTCAGGTGGGTTTAAGCTTTAATCCCTGCGGCACAGCTTTCTGACTCAGCACAGCCGCACAGACACCGAAATAAATCCCCTCCTTCATTTCATCTCTGCTGTCCTGTCCCCTTCACACACTTGCTCTATCCTCTTAATGAAGAACCAGAGAGCGGCCACTGATAGAGACATAAGCCCATGTGGAATGAAGATTACGAAGATGATTTTAAACCGAATGCTTGACTAATGCATAAACGCTCATTTAATAAGCCTTGTGGTCGCTTTTAGCTTGTATTATAGGGTTACTTCGTCTTTACGCTACTGGATTTATTTACTCCATATGAAGAGTTTGGTTCCAAAATGAGATAACTCCTTATTTAAATTTTGTGTTTTATTGTGTTAGTTATCTGTGTTTTTTTTTAGTTATTATGGCTAAAAAACGAACCAACTGCAGTTTGATTGATATTCATTTTTTAAAAACGGAGTTATCTCATTTTGGAACCAAACACTTCATATGCACTGCTTTGTGATCAAGCTCTATTTAACGTTTTGTAATATTCAACGTACTTTAACAGATTCATAAATGTGCGCAGAGGTTCACTTTGTTAATCTGTTTTGATTTTTTTGTTTTTAAAGAAGCTTAAAAGGACAGTTCACCAAAAATGCTATCATTATTTACTCACCCTCGAGTTGTTTCAAATCTGTATATGCTTGTAACCAAACAGTTCTAGGACACCATTGACCACCATAGTAGGAAAAAGGATAATGGTAGTCAAAAGTGCCCCAGAACGGTTTGCTTTCCTACATTCTTCAAAATATCTTCTTTTTTCTTCAACAGAACAAAAATATTTATAAAGCAGATTTTCCTACTATGATAGTCAATGCTGGCCAGGAACTGTTTGGTTACACGCATTCTTTCAAATATCTTTCTGTGTTTATCAGAACAAAGACACTGATACCGTTTTGGAACAACTTGAGGGTGAGTAAATGATGACAGAATTTTTTATTTTTGGGGTAAACTGTTCCTTTAATACAGTATACGTAGCAGTCACTTCCATCTACGCACAGTATCAACTCTAACACAGCCACTGAGATGACCATTACTGCTGGTATTACATTACTGTGGAAACAGAATACATTAAAAAAGAGAAGAGTCCATTATATTTGGAGTGAGTAATCCATTTTGATTACTGCCAATGCACAGGTTCATACATTACTCGGTAAAGCAGTTTTGCGAAGGAAAAATGCGCATCTTCCCGTTTCTATTAAATTCCCACCTTGAACCTTTTACAAATAGTTGGAAAAATACTTTATCTGACATGAGATCAGATTGTGGAAGGGGGAGTGGGGTGAGATGCATCAGTAGTAATGTGTGGAAAGATGATCTAGAGTCGGAGGTGTATAGACAGCTACTGTATATTTATGATGGCGCTTTGACCTCAAGTTCCTTTCAGCACGTCTAAGATGAGTTTTAATAGCTAAATTAAGCTCAGCCTCCTTTTACAGAGTGCTTTTTAACTATTTATAATGGAGCCCTGCAAGTAAATTTGAGTTTTTATGTTATTCTAATGCGTATTTTATATGCACCGATACTAAATTTCTCCACCGATACAGATAGCCGATTCAGAGTAATATCTGCCGATACCAATTCTGATACCGATTCTGAAGATTAAATTACTATTTCTTAACTTTCTGAATGTTATTTATTCATATAATGGTTATTAAAATTGAGCATTAAACTGGTGATGTTTCTAAACATTTTTTAATATACACAGCACAAATTCACTGCATTTTCCTGTATTTTGATTGACAGGATATATCAGCCCTGATCATTGGCTGTTTTTGAACTATCGTCCGATAGCCGATAATGTAAAAAACTGCTTTTATCGACCAATACCGATTATTGGCCGATATATCGGTACATCTTTAATATTTTAATGTCTATAGCATATTGTTGCTCATCATTCGGCTTTCACTCACAAAGGTTACGATACCATAGAGGAACCATTTTTGTCTGAAAGAACCTAAATAACCTTTTCACATCTCTTTTCTTAAGAAAGAATTGGATCTTATAAGAACCTTTGGGTAAATTGTTCTTCTATGGCATTTCTGTGCAGAACCCTTTGTAGCACCTTTCTGTAATTCAATGCCACACAAATATAAAAAAACCTAATAATAATGAATAAACACACAAGGGGTGATTTAAGATGATCTAACATTACGGTAGAGTGCCCTACATAATCTTCATTTTTGTACTAAACGAAAAATATGTTATTCTGTATGTTTTTTTTTTTCAGGATCCACCAACGTCTGTTTCATTGGGACTGCGAATGGAAGAGATGATCTTCAACTTGGCCGACACGCATTTCTTCTTCAACGACTTAGAAGTAAGTCCAGCACGTTTCGTCTCTGCGTTTTCTGCGCTTACTGTCGCAGGCTTCGCCCCCTGTGAAGCCCACTGCAACATTTTCTAATACTGTGATTACTTCTCCAGCCCGCTTTCTTAGCAGCAATATTTAAAACCCAGCCCCAAAGGATAAGTCAAAACGGAGTGTATACATTACATTACGAGCAAAAGAGCAGTCCATTAAACTTTAAGCCAAAGCATCAACAACCATTTAATAGCGGGGTGCCTATTTCTCGCTAACGTCCCTCAGTGGCGAAGTATTACCTCCGAGCCCATGGGACACTATGAATTTTACATGCGCTGTCAGTCTCCCTGGTCTGTGCCCATCGCCGCCCCCCTCCCCCACCTTTCCCCGCCGCCCGGGCCAATTTGTCAGCTTCTAATATTTCTGTACGGGCTCTGACTGTCTGCGTGTCATGCTGTGTACTCGGTGTCTCTGTCCGCCTGGCCGCAGTCACGGTCTGAAAACTGCTCCACGGCCCGCACCGCCTGATTCATGTTGGATCAGTGTAAAATCTGCCCCCAGGGGCAGTTATTGAGAGGGTATCTAGGTGTCTTTCTGCCCCCTACGTGAGGGGTGAAAATGAGACCGGTGGGGTGACGTCCATGATTGGCAGTGCTCCATGTGTTCATAGCAGTCAGGTTCAGTTGGACCCGATCGGGTGTTGCTTAAGCTACTGTAGAACATTATTCAGAGTATTTGACATTTCAGCAACTGTGGTAAATTTGCAACCCTTAAAGAGACAGTTCACTCCAAAAAAACATTGTTTACCCTTGTGTTGTTCAAAAAGTATATGTATAGTCTTCTGTATATAGTAAATGCATATAAGTCTTCTGATGTGATATAAATATACGTCTGATTCTGCCAAACTCGACCGTTAACATCTCATTGAAAGTGGAGATTATTAATAAAAAATGAAAAAAATGTTTGGTCTTTTGTAAGGCTTTAAAGCTTTACTCCCCCATTTTTTGCAAGGAAAGACCTAAGCTGTCTTCAGAATAAAAGAAATATTGGTTTATTAATACAACATGAGGGTGAGTAAGTACACTTGCCCAACCTGAGCCAGCTGAACCCGCCCCGGCCTTGACTCCGCTGGCGAGCCGCCCTCCCTCTTCCCCAGAACCCGACTCTGCTGATCCAATGGTTTTCCTCTGTGTCCTGCTCGTGGTTGACCCTGCCGTGGAGGAAATGTTTTGTTTGATACTTAAGTGTGAGGAGAAGTGTTGCAAGTCTGCCAGGTTTCATTAGTCAGCGTCCCCGCTCTGCGTTTACTGCCACGAGAACCAGGGAGAAAGCAAATGTTTGTGCTGCCCGAGACACAAGAGTGACGGCGAGATTCCAATCGTACTCATCTTGATCAAAGTTAATTGCCTGTTAAATATTTCCTTATGTTCGGCCGCGTCAAATCGCGCGCCGCACTTTCTGTAATAAGTGTGCCTTTTTGGAAATAAATGACAGTTTTGTGACAAAGCTTATATGTGGCTTTTTCACAACATCTGTCCCGTATTTTGATTTCGTTTCATGTGTTTAAACTGCTCGCGTATGAATTGGCAGTTCTGGCATCTTGTAAAATGATTGGATTGTGCAATGCAAGTTTTTCCCGTCTGCTATATCTCAGCAACGGAATTATTACATTTCGTTTTGACACTTTAAAGCTTAGGACCTTCTCTTAAAACTACAGTCGCATGCAATGGCACAATACTTCTCTTTTTGTACTTCAGACCGCAACTGGATGTTTTGTAGTGCATTCAAACGGGATGAAGACAAAATTGAAGGAAAAATTCTGAACTGTAAATAATACCACAGCAGATATATTCCTGGCCTTGAAGAAATGCATACGCTCAATGCAATTTGGTCGAAGTCTTAGAGGGATTTCCCCCACGGCTTTGCGCATACAAATGCCTGATGTTGTTCGTAACACCAGGCTGTCGTCTGCGTAACTTGTACACAAGTGTGCAAATGACAGACAGTAGTCCTTAAACACACCATCAGCCTGATTGACACCCTGGGTGTTTTTTTTTTACGACGGCCTTTCATTTGCTTTCTTTAGCCTTTGGTTTGTGCCACACTGCAATGCTCATTTTCAGGAATAAAAGTTGCTAATAAATTTTGGTTTGGTTTTGTGATCCGCACGGAGGATACGTTTTCTCGTGGTCACATCCTGTCTGATTAAAGCCTTGCTCTGTCTTGGCAATGCGCGGGGTCATGTTGCCTTGTGTCATGTTACACCATTCTGCGCAGTCGATGGCTTGTGTTATTTGTTTGTTGCCTGCTTTCTTGTGCGTGATTAGTTTAATCAGTGCTGATGACAACTGAAGAGGAATGAAAAGAAGTCATATACAACACACACACACACACGTCGCTCTGACCCAGCACAAAAGATCGAGAGCACTGAACATGAGAAACAAAGTGGCAGAGATCTTTGGGAAAAAGAGACAGTCTTGTTTTTTGGGCTCACTTAATTATTGATATTGTACAATGGCAGAATATATTTCATGCTTGTCAGCAATATGATCCTTGTATTGATCGCAGTATATTGATTCAGATTGCTTCATGAGAGGATTTTAGCGGTTATTTTCTGGAACCACAGAATATATTGATAGGTTGCAGGTCTGTAGAAATTTTAGCTACTAACAAAAAAGATGTAATTTTTTTATATTTATTTTATTTATATTAAATATCTTATTGTGATTTCTAAATAATAATTCATTATAAAAATGTATAGGGCTGGCCTGTTTTGTTGTCAGGACACTTGACAAATTATATACTACGTAATATCGTGTCTAATGGTAAATGTAAATCAATAACTAATATATAATTACATTTTTTATTGTTTATTGTATGTTGTTTATTTACATTTACATTAATTCATTTAGCAGACTTTTTTCCCAAAGCGACTAACAGTTGAGGAATACAACACATTTTGTTGCATTGTATGCTATAACAATAAATTGAATAGAATAACATTAATTAAGTGTTAGAATGATTGATTTAATCCTTTTTTCTTAAAAAGGAAGCTTAGCTAAAGTTACATTTGTCAAATTTGTGAATTTTAAATACTGTAGGAATAGTGTTTCTGTACAAACGTTCCAAAATGTATTTATCAATAATAAAACTCCTTTTTAAAACCTAATTTAACAACAAATAAAAAAGGTGCACATGAGTACAGACGTTTGACTCTTTTGGCCTGAATCTCTTTGGTTATACCATAATAACCTGTTGTGCAATAACTCTTGTATGCCGTCACCTCTATCTTGTGTGATATTTTGTGTTCAGTACCTGAGTGTAGGGACATCACAGGGATGAAAGCATTCTTGTGTGTTGGGTAAGAGGTGGAGTGCGGGCTGGTGTGTGGGAATGTGCGTCTCTGGAGGATCGGCCGTGCTCCCTCTCAGCGGGAAAAGGCCACGGCTCGCCGGGAGAGAAAACAACGCAGCGCTGTGTGAAGGACAGAGTTCTTCTCCCTGGCTCTGCGCTCTGCCTCGCTCTGAGGTGGGAACGGTTTCAATTAGCCACGCTGTACCTCTGCTGATGCATACCTGAGCCAACCCGGTGACATTGCGAAGGACTCTGGGTCGTTTTTAGCACCATGGGATAGAGAGGCTTCGCTTATCATTTTACAGTGAGCGATTGGGCAGTGTTAGGTTCATGTGTGGTAATATGAGATAAAATTATGCAATTAAAAAGACAAAAAGTGTTTTTATTTGAAATAACCTACACATTTTTCTGGCCAATACCACAAGCAAAAGTTCCATCAAAATTCCTAGAGCTCTCTGGAGCAAACCAAAGTAGAGGAGTGACTCTTTTGAAAGTGAAATAAGTCATTATCATAACTTTCCCTACGCGTGTTGTGTGTTCGGGAACAGGATTTGACTCTGCGGACTGAATGTGTTTTTTTGTCTAGACGCAGGTAGTATCTGTTGGCTGTCAGAGCTCAGCATGTCCCCGAGGCAGGGGCCGTGATGTGTTTTGGAATGACTAAAAAGAGAATGTAGAGCTTTTAAAGTTGCCCTGTCTATCTTCTCTCAGCATCTGGCCCCTTTTACCCACAGTAACCCACAGTACAGGGGTCTTAAAGCAATAGGGGTTGTGCGTCTGTGGAAAATGTAGTGTTAGAAACATTGTGATGACAAATGATGTTTACAATCAGTTCTCTCATCCTTTTAAATAAATTCAGATGCGAACTCTCGAGTGTTTCAAGGCTGTTTGGAATCATCTGTAATTCACAAAAAGTCCTAAAAAAACTTAACTTAAAAAAAAAACTTTCATTTGATATGTTGAACCCTCATGTTGTCAGAGGGTTAATAAGAGCAAGTTTTTGCTTGTCTTCATGTTTGGACTGACTTTTGTTTTAACTGGCAACGCACCTACAAGTCGGATATATAGTCTGTAAAAGTTAGAAATGCGATAATGTGCAGTGGAACACTTGGCATTTGTACGTGTCTATCGAGTAGCCAATGACTAGATATCTTTACAAGAGGGTTTTTGATTCTTGTAGTGTTTTTGCAGTGCATTGTATAACTTTGAGACCAAAATAGCGTTCCAAGATTTTTCTCTCCAACTTTATTTGACTGTACCTTTCTCTCTCCGAGAGTGTAAAAAGCCTCCATTTTAGGAAACCTCTGTTTCCAGAGAGCTTTGTTTCACTCGGGTGTTTGAATTCCATGACTGTTCAAGCACAAACTGTGGATTGGTATGAAGTGGGTCTGAAGAACTTTCTTTGTTCTCCATATCCTGTGTCCGACACACAGGTAAGCTGCACCCTCCCTATCTCTCTCTACCTCTCTCACTCTTGCGCGGGCCAACCGTGGTGGGAAAGTGAAGGAGGGGGGAAACACCGGGGGTCATGAACCCCCCTCACAGACGGGGGGATGACAGACCCTGCCAATGGAGTGGCAGCATTGAGAACCTGCGAACCATGGATTGGGACTTTTCACATGGACTTAGCTTGTAGGCTTGGAGGAATGTTGTGATGATGGCTGTAATCACTCACACTGTGCCTTTGTTACCTGTGCTGCTCACCTGCGTAGAGAGTCGGGAGTTTAAAATCTGGCCAGAGGAAAAAGCCCATTACCTCCTGTGCTACTAGGAAAAAAGAGCAGAAGCAGAGGTAGCCAGGAAGAGTAATGCAATACGGATGTTTCCAGCTTCAACAGCAGGAACGAAAGGGAAAGTGAGGTTTGTAGTTTTAAATAATCATTTTCTCTTTGACGTTGTGCAGCTCGCTCCTGAGCAGTCGGCAGCAAAGCCCTTCCTCTGGCCAACAGGAAGAATCAAGCGGTCCGGCCTGATTGCTTAATGACAGATGCCCGGGAACAAAGGAGGCTCTGATAGCTCGCATAAATGAAAAGGTTTCTCCAGGCCTGGATAGTCCAGGACGGAACTGAAAGGAAAATGAGAGCGAGAGAATGAAAGCTGATTCGAACGTGTTTGTTTTGTAGTTTGTAAGGCCCCTCTTGGAGTTTCCCACAGTAGCTCTTTATGGATATTATTTGTCATTTTTTTTGTTCAGACGGTTTGATGAGCATGTGAAATGACTACGATTAAACAGCGAGACAAAGTGTTTGTGTAAGACGTAATTGCGTATGATTCGCAGAGGAGGATCTTTACACAGCCTACAGTAGGAACATCTGGACTCAGTTAGGAGTGATTGTAGGTTTTGTAAGAACCACAACTACGACGAAACAAGGACAAACCTTTTTACACCAACGTACACGGTTTCCACTCACTCCCTTGAATTCACAGCCCTCATTTAACCTACTTGCCTCTTGTAACATTTATAGTGTCGCATCCTTTCAAAAGAAAGATACCTTCTTAAAGCCACCCTTAAAGATCAACCACATGCTGTACTTAAGCACTTAAAGCTGGCCCATCCTCGGTCATTAGGCTTAACGGTGTTTACGAGTGCTTAAGAAGCTGTCCTAATGAGTCTCGTGAGTTACTGTAAGACATTAGGACAGCTCGGTTCCATTAGGGTCCGGGTGCAGCTACCAGAGTGGCAGTCAAGTGGTTTATGTGGGCTCCAGCTGTGTGCAGTAATTGCTGGAGGTTGTGCATTTTTTCTCTGCCCTAACTTTCATCCTGGAGGTCCGGGAGCCTGTGAAATGTTAATTAGGTATCGTAATAACCACAGAATTAAAAGGCAATGTAAACATGCGGTGATACCGACAATGAGAAGTGCTAACTTTAAGAGACTCGAACAATACACTTAAAGCTATAATTCACCAGAAGTTGAAAATTCTGTTTTCTCAGTCATTTACTCAACATCGTGTCATGCCAAACCTGTATGCCTTTCTTTTTTCTGCAGAACACAAAAAATATATTTTGAAGAATGTTGGTAGCAAACAGCATTGGCCCCATTGACTTCCGTTCTATGGACACAAAACCCCTGAGACATTTTTCAAAATATCTTCTTTTGTGTTTCGCAGAAGAAAGTGTCGTTTACAGGTTTTGATCAAAATGAGGTGAATAAATAACGATGCAAGAATAGTTTCGATATTTTGCATAGGTTTCATGAATTTTATTAGACTTTATGAGCATTTTGTCATCATCGTGATTAATACCTGACAAAGAAAAATACAAGTCTTTGAGTGAACCAGAGTTAAACCTTACAAGGAAGCCCCCATTTTTCTGTAACGATTTTATCCTGTTCAAAGGTTCTTTTAAGAAAAACTCATTTGTACTTCACAAGTATTAAACGTCCACTGCTGACTATCTAAAAACACATTACACAAATAGCTCAAGGTGTTCCTGAGCTCTCTCCCCAATTGGCCGTCCATCTCTTGGACCCACAACACTCCAAGTTCTCCATGTGAGGTCACCCCAAACCCCTCACACCCCCCCATCCCGCCATCCCCTTCCCCCTTATCTGAGCCTGCGGAGCCCCGGAGAGGAGGAGCAGGGCACCGGGTCAAAGTCTTTTCCTCTTTGGATCTCGAAGCTTGCTGGGAGAGGCTTGGCGAGAGAATGGCTGCATTAGAGCAGAGGTTGAGGGTCAAGATTTTAATTCTGTTAAAGAACAGCTGGTTTGAGTTTCTCTTCACGTCGCTCTTCCCTCCCTCTCCCCACAAATCCAGAGAGATGAAAAATTTGTTCAGAGGGGAACCAGTAAAATAAAAAGGTTTACGGTCTGAAGCGCTTACCCCTGCCCTGCTGTAGCATTAGACAGGAATGCAATAACGTCAGCATTTGGCCAGGTTCAGATCGAGTTAAAACAAGGAAGTTGTTTTTGTGTTTTTGGTGTCTTAGCAGCCCATTGAAACTTAATTAAAAGGCTTAAAGTTGTGGGAAAACGCCACCTGGACTTCTAAGTGTTAGATTGAAAACTTGACTCCTAGTTTAACGAAAGAATCTCTTTGTGCTTGCTTTAGGGAGTAATTGAATTATCAATGAAATACAAGAGCAAATGCTATATTTGATACCAGTAGTGTACTGTATATACTGTATACCTACTGTATAACTATGTTTAGACCGATTTAAAAATGCCCAAGCCACCACCTCTGTTTTTCCATGTGAGATTTGTTTGATTTGAATGCTCAGGCGCAGCTCGCTAACATCCATGGCTCTTGCAGCGGGAGGGGGGGACGTCGACTATAAATGGAAAACTAATAACAGATTTTCAGTCTGCTTTCTCCAAAAAGCTGGCCTCAGGCTGTGTTGGTGTGTGGCTCGGCAGCAATCAGAGGTCATAATTTCATTGGCGGTTAGCATCAGGTTCAATTTTTCTAGTACGTTACATTTACCAGAAAGTCTGGTTCGTGTTACTGTGCGCACTGGCTGAATCAGCTCCGAGCTGTAGAATCGTCCAACCTCTCCAAGAAGTGGAGATCCTGAAGGGGGCTCGGACGCTTCTGTTATCCCACAGCTATCTCTTTGTTGAGGCACAAGTCCGTGAACCTTACACGGAGAGGATGGACCTTTCCGGAGTACACGGCGACACGCTGATCCAGTCCTGATTGATTTTACGCACTGGCAAATGTGTGTATATCAAGAGATCCCCCTAGCGGTTGAGGCCAAATGGGTTGGGCCCCGGTCCCCTGATGATGGTGTTTATTTTTATTAAGATTTAGCAGGTGGGGGGTTCGGGCTGGAAGTGGTTGAGGCCTGATTTGAGCTTTCGGAACAGGGCTTAGGCTTCAAATGGGAATTCCACAGTTGTTGACATTATTCGCTCGGTAGACTCGAGCTGCCAAATCGCACCCAATTTTGCACATGAAAACCATTTATCAAATCGGCGTATTTTAATTCAGACTGGCTGACCGTCCGTTGTTTTTCTTTCTGCAGGAGTGTGATCAGGTCCATATCGACGACGTGTCGTCGGACGACAACGGCCAAGATCTGAGGTACGGTTGGCGTAGCTTCTCTCAAAACTGGCTTTGATTCATCCAAGCAGCGGGCTAACACGCATCCTCTCATTTCTGTTCAGTACGTATAATTTTAGCACGGACGGATTCCACGCTGCTGCTACGAGTGCCAACCTGTGTCTGGCCACTGGCGTACGAGGAGGCGTGGACTGGATGAGAAAGCTGGCGTTCCGCTACAGACGAGTAAAAGAAATTTACACCACCTATAAAAATAACGTCGGAGGTAATCCCCCATTAAACCGCTTTGCTGAAATTGCTGGGGAAGGGGATGGGGTGTCGACAAAAAGCGCTTTTTCAAATAACCCCTTGTGCTGAGCCACTTGGTTAGAGTACATTTCGAAATTTCTCAAAGTATTCGCAGGACGGTCCAACTCAAACAATGTTTCTGTTCATTTCAGGTCTGCTTGGCCCGGCCAAAAGGGAAGCCTGGTTGCAATTGCGAGCAGAAATTGAAGCCCTGACGGACTCCTGGTTAACACTGGCACTGAAAGCACTAACATTAATTCACTCAAGGTATGCAAATTATATAGAGCCCATCTCTGTTATATATAAATCAACAGGAGGTCTGGATAGTACGGATGGTAGAGACCCCAGTACCTCAGAACCTTATCTGGTTTTGGTTTAGAGCGCTCATTTTCCATAATTAAAGAGCTAAAAATACAAAGTTTGTCTTCATTTATGCACGTCATGTTTTTCAAAACCTGTGTTTTGACTGTATATTGAAAATTGACTTCTGTGTTGAAGTCAATGTGGCCCAATGCTCTTTGGTTTCCAACATTCGTCAAAATATCTTCTTTTGTGTTCTGCAGAAGAAAGAAAGTCATACAGGTTAGGGATGACATAAGGGTGAATAAATAATGAAAGAATTTTCATTTTCGGGTAACTACAAGGCTGCCCAGTGCATTATGGGTGACAAATACGATGTACTTCCTGCACTTTTTTGACATCATTTGCCTTTCCATCACAGGTCAAACTGCGTAAACATCTTGGTGACCACAACACAGCTCATACCTGCGCTCGCAAAGGTTCTCCTCTACGGACTGGGGGTCGTGTTTCCAATCGAAAACATCTACAGCGCCACAAAAATAGGTACGCTTTATTTTGAGGTCGACCGCAGTTTTAGCTACCTGTGTAAGAGTGGACTCTTCATGCGGACCGTAATTACGGCGATATTACGTGTAAACAGCACAAGACACATGCCGTGTGATTGGGTTAGGCTGCAGAAGTGGCGGACACATGAGAGGGTTGATGTTCAGGAAGAGGCCTAATCAGGCTGGGATTATTTTCTTGGAGCTCAGCCTAAACCGGGCCTCTTCTTTTCAGGTCTACATATGAAACCACTTCTGCAAATTTATGTCATTCCACTCGGCCATTTTTTTCTGCTCTGCCTCCACTTTTCCAACGCAAAATAAACACCGACCTTCACTTCTAGGCCATTGTCAAGCGGATCCGCCGCTCGCACACAGAGTCCTGCAGCCGCTAGTTCTGCGCCTCCCTCGCCGCTCGCATGTGAGGCTGATTTAGCTTGTTAAACTCCATTTGTCCCATATTCTGGGAGGAATAAGACACACTTAATGCTTTTCAGACTGCTTTTATCTGGGCATCGATCTTATCGCATCTCCGAGCCGAGGCAAAGTGTTTACGCTGCGTAATTTTGTGTAACTTATTGCGTATTTAAAGAGCCCTCACATGGGCTGGCTCTTGGACGAGGCTCCTTTGCGTTAAACCTGTTTCTCTTCTCAGGAAAAGAGAGCTGCTTCGAGAGAGTAATTCAGAGGTTTGGGAGGAAAGTTGTTTATGTGGTGGTGGGCGACGGCGTGGAGGAGGAACAAGGGTCGAAAAAGGTACGTTCTGTTTTGTTTTTCTCTTAAACCTTTAATTTCTTTAGCCCGTTCCCTGAGAACGCCATTGAGTCTAACGTTGTCATCGGCCCAATTCATCTGACAGCTCGAATGTAAAAGGACGAGATGACATAATTACACGTCCCTTCCATGTGTAATGCTAGACAAGTCCGATCAGGCATGTTGGGTTCATAAATATAACATGCGTTTAAGAGGCTTAAATCATTGTTAGATACGTTTAGGATAATGACAAGCACTGAAGAATAAAGAACAGAGACGTTCGCACTGTCAAGCGGGTTTTTGATGCATTGTGGGACGTGGCCAAGCACCTGAGTGTTGTTTTTCCAGCCTCCTGTTGTTCAAACCAGAAGATTTATGTTACCTGCAGCCTGTTGACAGGACCTGTGTATTCAGAACGCCTGCCAAGTTTTCGCGTAAACCCAGCGCCTCAGCCATAAACCACAAACCTGAAATTATTCATTATGTAATTAATTATCAAAGAAAACCGGTTTGTTGTTCAGACAGGTTCCAAACACATGCGGCAGCCCGCCGAGCAGTGTTGACGTGATTCTTTATCATATTGTGCCAAGTGATTAGTTCCATGTTGTCAATTAATCATGCAAGGAATGTGAATAGAGGAAGTTAACAGAGGCCAAATCGGCTATTCAGTTTTAAATGTCAGTCCCCATTTCCTCCAAGACCAAGCCTGTAGTGTTTTGCCACGGTTTTAATAAGTCCCGGGCACTATATAAGGTAGAATGCAGAAAGCCTGGCTGCAAATAAAATAGCACAGTTTTGTCAGATGCAAGACAAATGTTGAAGGGCGACTTTGTGCGAAACCTTTCGGGGGTTTTTCAACGTCGTCTTGAAAGTATCCCAGAAACAATTCCAGTTAATAACTCGAGCGAGGCAGGGGGAGATAACATCTCTGGCTTTTAAAGTTAAAAGCAAAGACAATTTACAAAACAAAAGAAAAGAAAAGAGTCTTTTAAGGGTCACTGCAGGCTTCTCTAAGCGGAACATATGCCTGAGAGACGGTGCACCTTTGATAAGACTCTGTAATGGTTTGTGTGTGGAAGACTCGGAGCTGACAAGCTTTTTTCATTCTGGAAGAATCATATTTCCCTCTGGCCTCTCCCAGGAACAATGCCTCATTTGCAATGTTGTCTCCAGCTACGTTTGGTGCTGTATGTAGTGTGTTTAACAGTTATTTCCCATCTGGCCTTTTTATGGTATATGGAGGAATAGCAAAACACTCACCAGATTGGCTTTTCTTATGGACTTCCATTTAAACTCGTTTTTTGTCTAGTTGAATAAGGTGCAATGCCAAGGTCGTAGGTTCGATTCTTTGTTAAAGCAACACTATAGAACTTTTGCTCACAGTTCCCCCAGCACAATTACTGTATCTGTTACCAGTGTTGTAAATAATGTTGCTGTATAAGTTTCACCGTGGGCAGCGCAATACACGTGAATTTGTTAACTAAGCTGATGGAACCGGTGAATGCACTCTTCCGCAGGCAGGGGATGGGCGGGGCTGTGTGTACCGACCCGAGCACAGAACTTAGAGTGTGGTTTTAGCCGCCATGAGGCTGCTCAGGTAGCAGCGGCAAAAGAATTCGTCTGTTGTTCTACCACTGAAATAATTTTAGAGACATTATTTTAAAGTCGAAAAACTACAAAGTGTTGCTTTTAAACATAGCTGATAAAATCTGACCTTAAAGGGATAGTTCACCCAAAAATGAATATTCTGTCATCGTTTATTAACCGTCTTGTCATTTCAAACATGTATGGCTTTCTTTCTTCTGCAGAACACCAAATAAGATATGTTGAACAATGTTGCTAATGGTACCCATTCACTTCTATTGTACGGACACAAAGCCAATGCAAGTCAATGGGGACCGCCGTTGTTCGGTGACCATCATTTTTCAAAATATCTTCTTTTGTGTTCTGCAGAAGAAAGAAAACCATACAGGTTTGAAATGACAAGAGGATGAGTAAATGATGACAGAATGTTCATTTTTGGGTGAACTATCCCTTAAAATGCACCATAAGTCACTTTATAAAAGCATCTGCCAATTGCATAAATCTAATAAAATCTAAACTTTTGTCAGGTTAATCCTTATTTTTATTAAATACTCAGTGATCTCAATGTTTTGGTGCTGCTTCAGTGATTCTGCTTTGGAAATCGTTCCTCCTTTAAAGTTCCTCGCGTGAAGTTATGGGTCATCGAGGATGTTTAGACACTCATGTGCTAGGCGTGATTGTTTTTCCAAGTCAAGTGTTCACTGGAGGCTTTGTTTTCTTTCTTTTCCATTTCTCTTCACCTTCAAACACTCTTTCTTTCTGTTTCCCCAGCACAATATGCCTTTCTGGAGGATATCTAGTCATTCTGACCTCATGGCCCTGCACCACGCTCTGGACCTGGAGTACTTGTAGCATCACCCTTTTGCTCTTCGGCCCCGCTGTTGTGTTCCATGCTGCGCACGGGCCCCGAAGACCCACACCCATCATCAGCATCGCCAGCCGGCTGCGTCGCCCAAGTGTCTGCGTTCCAATAGTAGCAGACCCCAAAAAATCCTTCACACACATAGAGAGAGCAAAACCTGAGCGACACGCTCAGCGTGTTGACACATGGCCGCAATTCGTCTTAACCCTAAACCTTTTTCGAAGCAGAGGAGAGTGAATTTATGGCGCCGCAGCTGCTGGCCCTGGTTACTGTGAATTGGCTTTTTTTTTTCGAAAGCCATCAAAATGTTTTACAGCCCTGTCTGTGCGGGGGACTCGGCAAGGGTTCACACCTGTGACGAAACTGAGCTACCGACGCCTTCAGAACATAGCAGGACTCCGATCCCACTGCAACTTGGTGTAATCATCCTCCCCGTTTGTTTCCCCCTTCGTCGATCTCAACCAATGGTACAAAGACAATAGGGCGTGGCCTCCTCGGTTCGCCAGCCCCGATTTGTTAACCTTTGCTCTGGATGTCCTGCGCTTCTTATTTATGATCTGAAACTTTGTGGAGTGGCACTGGCCCTAAAAAAGGCGCTTTGTTTGAGTGACTTGTGCCTTTTCGCATCACGGCGTACTTTGATTCCACTTCAAGAGGAAAAATGGATTTTCTAGTAATTTAAGGAAAATTTTAACAAAGCGTTATTTACATTGCAAAGACAATCGTGTACAGAAGACATTTTTTGCGTGTAAATTTGTAATCACTGGACTATTCCTTCCTATATTGATTAAGGTACATGCTGTGGAAAGGTGGCAATGTTTTTATTTTCATGGAAGTACGTAAAGGCGTTTGCGCGCAGTAACTTGCGCAAACCCTCAAAGTGTTGACGTGTTTAAGGTTTCATTCAATAAATAAATGTAGATAAGGATTTTTTTTGTGATAACTGTTTTGTCATGACCAAAAGCATGGATGTCAAGTGTCAATGATTTCTTATTTCCTTCATTGATGTTTTTTTCTTTGTAAGCTTCTGCTCTTCGAAGTTGGCGAGACTTTTCTCCACAATGAAATGTGACACTTTTTTTGGTTGGGATGTCATATAGGGCAGTTTTCTAGAATGTTCACAGTCTGGGAAGAATTATTTAAGTCCCTAGGGTATCTCGAGCGAAACTCCAAGAAGAACATCACGGATTGCATAAGCAGCTTATTAATAAATACTTGTTAAGAACTTAATCCTATGAATGTCAAACTGAGTGTAAATGTCTGTGTTCCCACTGCTTTGGAGCTGGATGTTCAACCCCAACGTCCAGGCATTCAAAACAAGCTCAAAATAGGGTTTATTATCTTTTGTACCAGCACTACAACGGAAACTCTTGTACAGCAAGTGTATTTTGTATGAAGTAGTCTTTTTATTTTGACTTTAAAATGTGTCTACTTGAAAATCGCTGTAGTTGGATTTTCAATATGCATATTGATAGTTCTTAGGTGACTGTGGACTGAGAAACTCTAGCTCTGGACTTTAAGAAAGCAAGCCACTACTCACTCACACGGGCACACATATGCGCACACACACACGATTGAGTTGAGAACATACGTGTGCTATCGACTGTGAATTTCCCCAGCTAACTCAATCTGTTTTTAATTTTCCCTCCCAGTACATGATGTTGCTTGGCTCCTGCAGGTGAGGTCTTCTTTTGTAGCCTATTTTTTTTCTCACCACATTTACAATTTCACCCCTCTTATTGCACCCCCAACCCTGCCACCCCCCATATCGGGGAATCACATTTTGCTGCTAGATCACGGTAACAGTAGACATGGGAAATGTTTTGTAGATTCAACACGGCGAGATTTTTTTTAATGTTGCAATCATAATGCAAACTGGAAATAATTTACAATATGTGGGCCTCATTGTGAAACGCAGTTTGTTGTGTCTGCAAAAAAGATGTGTACAGATGTTTTTGACATTATTATTTGATTGTGTTTAAATTAATAAAAACTGATTTGTGAACTGTTACACATATTTTTCCTTGCGCGCAAGTGATTGAAATGGTGCCTCTGCAATTTTCTGCCATGGAGGTTTTATTTATTGAGTGTTTGACCCTGTGATCAAATGCCTCTGAAATTAAGTGTTTGGAACGATGGCTATTTTGTGGCGAGGTAACTTTTATCTACAGATGCATGCACTAACATCATTATATTAACATTTTACAAACACACATAGCGTTTTTATAGTTTATTGGATGGAAATGTATATTTTTGCGGCTTCTTCTGTAGTTTGGTGGTCTACGATTCAGCAGTTTTCGTTATGACGGATGCTCAGACAACACGACATGCGTACCACTGTTGGTTAAACCAAAGCTTTACAACTGATGTAATGCATATACATACAGTGTAAGCTCTCCTCTTGCATCTGAGTGTTTAGTTTGCTAGGAAATCTTAAGAAATTCTGGATTATCTTTAGCCGAGTTCTTGTGTCTAGTCAAATTTCATACTATATAAGAAACGTGCAGTGACAGATCTTGCCTCAGTCATTCATTTTAGTGACTCACTGCCATAAAATATGATCCATGTAAAGTAAATGTAACATTAGGCTGGGGTCTGCTGATAGTCTTTATTAAAACACCTAAAAATCCTCTGATTCTTTTGCTTTAGGCGGACTTTTTCGATTCAGAGCCACAATGATACCATATAGCCACCAAAGGTTTGTCAGTCGGTTCGTGTTATTTTTGGGGATAGCTGAAGGTAAATCCCTTACCAAACTGTGATATTTCTTTGCAGCATAGCCAAACGCTTCCAATAACAGCACTCCGCGCAAATGTTTCCCTCAGAGTCTGCATATTTTTCTAAATACACAGCTTGGCCACTTACATTTGGGAGTTGAGTTGGTTTATATAACACATGAAAAATATTTATGAGCCTGATTTTATGGGGTGGCCAAAATGAAGATGTAACGAGAGACTGGCAGAGGAATAGAGGCCTTTATGCAAGAAGTGCTCGGTTCTGTTCACTTGTTTAATATACAAGTCAGTCAATTAAGTTTTCAGATGGCATCTGAGCGATATTCCAGGGGACTTGGAGGCAGCCAGGAGGAACAGATAGGGTTGTCATCCCTGGAATGTAACAAAACAAGGCATCTTTCCCACTTTTCAGTAACTGGAAGACCAAATACTGTCCTAAGCTCTGTGCCCACTCGTACAAAATAGCTTTTGTTCTCTTGGGTATATATAGTATGTCTGCGCTTGAATGAATGCACTTCACCCTTTTTTATTGTAAAATATCTACTTTGGTACACACATCTATACACACTTTCATCCATAATTCCTGTGTCACATGTCACCTTCTGTAGCATTTTTGCTTCAAAAGCTTTTGCCACATTTTACACTCTTCATAGATTTACAGCCACAATATTGTTGTGTCCCTCAGCTACTCTTTAAATCAAAGAATAAAAAAATGTAAGAATTGAGACATCAGTCTCTTTGAGCTCACGATACAGTAATGCTTGGACAAACAGCACTAGAGTGATTTACTGCTCGAGCCCAGACACCGATTTCATGCAGATTCACATAGAAAGAGCCACTCCTGCTTCATCGTAAGTGAACTAATATTATATTACATACATATCAAACATTAAAAACTCGTTCCGCATGAGTTACTTTACAACCAGAGGGTCCATTAAAACGCCCTGTTCCCCCAGATGCGGTAGCTAATGTGTTTCAAGCTGAGAGAGTTCACTTTATCTTGTACAAGAGAGAGTCTTTAATAAAAGAGTTAAATGTACATTCTTTCCCTTTTGTCGTTTTACTACCATCGTCTTTAATTATGATATTTGCCTTTGGAAGAAGAAAAACACATTTGAAGTTATTGTTGCTTCTTTTCAGGGTGGGTTTTGGACAGGATGATTTAGTGCTTTGAGGAAAGACTAACTTGAACCGTCCCAGGGAGAGACCGACCTGCCGTTGTAGTTTTTAGGCTGCTATACTGGGATTTTGGTTTGTTTGTTTGTTTGCAGATTCCGGATGACTCACGAGATGTGGGGGGTGGGGATTAGTCAGTGTAGTCAGCAGGGGACTCCGACCATGACATCGTTGCAGAGTTCTAAGAGAAGTTATATAGCTGGTCTGAAAAAAGCATGTTCACAGTGTCATTTAGAGGTCATTCAAGTTTAATATTAAAGCCGAGCGTTCAGGAGGATTAATGCACTACTGTACTTTACTCTAAAAACGTCTAAAAGAACAAATGTTTCCAACTGCTGGGTGGGTAAAATATGGACGAACTCAACCATTGGTTTAACCTAACCTTTTTTTATTTGGACATTTCCTAGGTTAATGTAAACCTATTATGTTCTCAGATTTTTTGTTGAATTATTAGAAACTGAGTTGGATTATTTTTTTGACAATTTTAAGAGACCTAGAGTGAAAAAGTGTTTTTATTTTTGTAATTTTTTTATAATAATGGTTTAATAATGGTTGTTTGTTTGTTTGACATCAATCCATTAATCTCACATTATGCCATATATTTCAGGGGGCAATTTCGGGGACAGGGATTAAGACAGGACTAGGCCTAAATTAAATTATCATCATTTAAGTCATTTTTACAAACATGCCTTGCAAAAAAACATTAATTGTGTGCATTTTGAAACGAAACAAAAGCAATGATGTATTTTAAGACATGTTAGTATAAGCTGTTTTCAGTTTAGACAGGACTGGGTTTATGCCCAGTATGGGAAACCACCCCTAAATGTTCAGAATTACTGACAATTTATGACACTGGCGTTAAGGTCTCCCTCATTGTAAATTACCTTTCTTACAATGGGCTCAACTATCTTTGGTTTATCATTGAAACCGTAACTCCACAATGGAACAGTTAAATAACACTATGAGAATACTCTTCAATGTGACACCAAAGCGCTGCCCCATGAGACCTGTCCTTCAAACCATCCACTGCGTAAACACCTCAGCCTATCACAGGGGCCGTCCTGGTTTTATAGCAGCAGAAGGTTGGCTCTATTCATAGGGCATGTCATTAAGCTTTGAGTTGTTACTCATATTTGTGAGAGAGGCTTTCCATTCTCCCGTTTGCAACCTCCACCTGCACTTGCGGTCAAACTGCACACTCGGTGCTATTTTGTAGGCCCACCAAGCAGTGAGCGGCAGTGAGTTATATAGACGGCTCCAGGCTCGTTTTGGCAGCATGGAGCCAATGACTCTGGCTTCCCCTGCTTTGAGATGTGAGCTTCTGGATCTCCCGGGACTTAATTTGGCCAGCGAGCCCCGTCCAGACCTCCCGGTCTGGTGTTAATTGGTCAGACTTTCTCCCGTTATGGCTCGGACTCGTTCCAAGACCTTTCTGGGTTGGCCCGCGTTCCAACCTCTCTGTGAGTTTAATAAACTTTATGTCGTCCGGTTAATAAAACAGCATTGTGTCCCTCCTTGGCTTGTTTTTCCTCGATAAGTCATGGGACTTTTCCTCTCTCTCTCTCTCTTTCTCTCGCTCGTCCTCTCCCTTTGCTTTTCTCTCACACGCGGACACACTCTCTCCACAGACAATTTCAGAGTAATGTCTCGAAGGCTACAATACTCTGTGTTTGAAGTGGTTCATGGATCTTTTGCCCCATAAAATTGATCTCCTCCTGATTCTTCTGTTGTGTTATTTTCATTGTGTTGTACAGTAAAGCATAAGTTAACATTAGATTTGTAAAACACTTCCTTTTCTTCTTGGGTTCTAGTGAGAAGGTTGGATGTTTTTTCTCGTCTGCTCTGGTTAGTAAATGAAATGTTTGAGTAGTGCTAACTCTCTTATTTTAGTGATTGATTTCATTGACAAGCAGATGACAGTTGGCACACACTTGTTCTGGTTTTAATTCAAAGTACCCTTGAAGACGAATGATGGTACTGCACACCTGTCGTCTGTGTGTGTCATATTTTGTGGAAATGTTCTAGTTTGACATGTTAAGCAAACATTGCTTCATGTGTTTGAGATCGACCAATAGCATGAGTTTGGGGAGGGACTATCTGTTTGAACAGCCAATAGAAGACAGAGGTGTTCAATTTTCGATATTATAGTGTTCTTTCTTTCTTTCTTTCGTCCGTCCTTCCTTCCTTCTGTCCGTCCGTCCGTCCTTCCTTCCTTCCTAACTTCCTTCCTAACTTCCTTCCTTCTGTCCGTCCGTCCGTCCGTCCATCCGTCCTTCCATCCTTCCTTCCTTCCTTCCTTCCTTCCATCCTTCCTTCCTTCCTTCCTTCCGTCCTTCCTTCCGTCCGTCCGTCCGTCCGTCGTCCGTCCTTCCGTCCATCCGTCCTTCCTTCCTTCTTTCCGTCCTTCCTTCCTTCCTTCCTTCCATCCGTCCGTCCTTCCTTCCGTCCGTCCTTCCTTCCTTCCTTCCTTCCTTCCATCCGTCCCCCTTCTTTCTTTCTTACATTTTTCTTCCTAACTTCTGTCTATCTGTCCGTCAGTCTGCCTGTCTTTCTTTCTTTCTGAATGACTTTGAAATGTTAATCAGGCTTTTTTTACAGAAAACTTTTTGTTTTTAAATGTTTATAGTGTATTCATATAATATGTAACATTTATTTTTTTCTGTCTGTCTGTCTTTGGAATGTTAATATCGGACCAAAACTTTTTTAGCCCTTTTATCCTCTTACTGAAAAAGCAAATCGGGTATTTTCGGACAGGTAAAAATATTTGAGTTCCTCTGCGAGTCCCCTCGGCCTGGGGATTACAAAGACTTTAAACTGGCGGATGAAGGAAAGCAAAGTGGTAAGTGACATTTCTGGTCTGGGAATATGGCAATCAGCAGCATGGAGCGCTGCCAAGTCCTGGGCCAGGTCTGAAAATGCTAAAAAGGGTCCGAGAGAGTGTAAACAAACACGGTGTTGTGAGAGTGGGGGAGGGAGTCTTGGGGGACAGATCTGTTAGCCATCAGCGGGCCCTTTTCATCTGACCGCTGCTCCTCCGGTAAACTGAAGGAAGGCTTTGTATACCTGCGTACAGACAGGAGCTAAGCATTCAGAGAGCAGGAAACCACAGCCTTCCCCCCCAAACCTCCACCTCTTCTCTTCCCGCCAGTCCCTAAGGCCTTGCAACAGAGAGCGCATACAGTATGGCATTCTGCGCCAGTGGCCCCTGCCCGCCACTTTGGCAGCCTGAAGCCACAGGAAGCTGGCAGAGTCACAGGCAGGTCAGGGGGTTGTTTGGGACAAGAGCACACGGCAACCCGGTCGTACATATTTAATCACAGAGAGGTTAGAGGCACCCAGACGTATTTTATAATTCAGTATAATTAGCGAGAAGGCTTTAAGTTAGTAATGACTTCCTTTGGGTCAACCCAACGCTGTGCTTGTTCAAATTTTAACTTAAAAATGAATCGGCATAAGTGCTATGCAAGGATATAAAGAATCAATAAATGCAATATCAAAATCCGAGATCATTTAACTGTGTAACTTTATATGCATCTATTAATTTCACAGAAATATCCTGTGTTAAAATGTGCCTGCATTATTGTCTAATGAGTCCAGGGTGAGTGCTATAATCCCTCCGGGTAACACAGGGACCATCCATTGCCCTTGTTCAATAATTCATGCGCTCTATCTCTCCATTGACCAAGCCATCACCTTAAAGCATTAACAGAGTGCACAGTGGAAATGAATACCCTCTTGGCTGCGCGAAGGGACGCTGAATTCTGGACGGCTTTATTCGTTTGATTAAGATTCCAGAGTTATCAAAGACACATATGAGATGGAGTCTAGAAGACGTATTCTACATCTGTTTCTGACATGTTTCCCAAACATTCGCCCAATTAGCTCGTTCGACAGACTCGGAACTTCATAACACTACAAGTGCAGTGGCAGAAACCGAGACTGAAACATGTAATTCTCTTTCCTGTTTACGGTTTTGCTTGATTGTGTAACTTTCACTAAATGTGCCTATGAATGATTTTGCGCGTGAAACTTTTTCGCGAATGTTTACAATTTATTTTAAATGTAGGATATGTTTACAACAAAAAGCCTTAAAAATATTGTTAGTGTTGTGAACATGCATTCAAGCTTATTTTTAGTAGCTAACATTATATTTTTATAGATTGATCTGTGCACAATTATTAGTGAACGAGAGTCATTGTAATGTTTTAACACAGTGTTTTGTGTATGAACAACGTTATAATTTATATTAAAAAAACATTGAGTTTCTAATAGACTTTCCATTGAGTCTAACAAGGACTCAAGATACTTTCATAAAAGACACCGCAAATGTTCTCATTTATCATGTCTTGAACTTTCCTTCACTTTCCTTCATGGCTTGAAAGATCTCTTCCTCTCCCATGCAGGTAGGTACTTGCATGTCTGTATACATGTCTTCTAAAACCACAAACTCACCCTGACTCAAGTCTCTGTGGAATTGTCAATACAAACCCTCAATGGTTATTTAAACTCTACATTTTACTCTCCTGTTGTCTCATTCAATATTTCTAGTTAAACCCATGATTATGCATTAGAACAAACACTGTGAGTTTGCCCGGTATAGAGAGTTTGCCTCCGTGTTTGAAGGGGTGAATTGTGGATGCCATGTTGGCGACATCCCAACACCTTGTTCCCGGAAATCCAGTTTGTTAATGGACCTCAGTCAGGGTAGATGCCATATTTAATTTAAAGCGATTGCAAACCAGGCTGAGAGGAATAGAAGTATGATCTGTTCAATGGGTTGTTTTGTTGCGAATCTTGGTGTCGAAAAAATCTCTTTCTGTGTGAAAAATATATACTGTATGTGTTTCATGTTAGCTTGTGACAATCTTGCAGGCATATTTTAATAAAAGCAAGACAAAGTTTCCCTTTTGTTTAGTAGTCAGGTAATGTATCAACCTTGTTACTATGATAAATTGCAGTAAAGTACAAGTTTAAAGTCACTTTTAAATGTAATTCTTTTATAAATTTAAAGATTGTGACAATGTTTTGAAAAGAAGGTTTTTTTTATCAGTTTAGATTTTAAAATGTCAACCCTGTTACTATATTTTCTTACATTAAAAATCAAACTGAAAAGGCTGTAAATGGCTAAACTCTGTGAAGATTCTTATAGACCCCAACCAATACTATCAAAAACTATATAACAACTTATTTTTGGTGGGTTCAGTATCTAGAGCCTCATACGTAAAACATTTGTTTGTGCCCTATCTGTTTAATCATTCAGACTCTTAGACGGTTTTGACAATGAGAGGATGAAAAAAGACGACAAAAGACTCGTTGTTAGTACAGTCGCGTCTCCTGCAATACTACATTTAAAAAATTGCTGTAACCCAATAAGATTAAACCTGCGATAACATCTAAAGTCAGTCTCTCACCACACCAATGACAAGAGATGTTCAGGAAGCAGCTAACACTTGCCAGATCAACAGATAATATTTGTCAGAGGGGAATAAATGAATATCTTCACCTTGAATAACACATTCACTTCGTAGCCCGAGGCCTGTTCAACTCCGCCGCAGAGGTCACGGTAAGGCGGGCTGCACAAATGTCTGTGTTTTTTTCATGTGCATGTAAGGATGGATGATTTAGAGGCTTCTTGTCTGGCTGACTGCGCGTTTGTGTGTGTGCGCGTGGAGCTGCAGCGGTCCGGGTTCCATGACAACGGAGGCCAGGTCCCATCCTCTTTCTCTAATTGTCTCTGACCTCGTAACTCGATCTACGCTCTCAAGGCAGGAGGATTTCTTTTCACACGGCAATCACTTTTGAATTTGTCCCCTGCATCTCCTGAATGCTTCTCCGGGCCACGGGCGTGCACTTGGAGCCTGGCAAAATAAATGACCTATCCTTTTAATTTACCCTCCGAACAGCGTTGTTTGAGTGAGGGATTTTTTTTCATGGGAGGGTACGCGTGAAAAACACAAGCAATCTCTCTTTCTCTGTGTGTGTGTTTTTCTTTCTCTCTCTCTTTTCTACACTTATCCTCCACCCCTCTCTTTCATTCTAGTGTACACCTACCGATTTTAGGTAATTACAGCCCTGGACAGAAAACAAAAGACATTTTTGATGGATGACGGAGAGGGTGGAATGGGATTAAAATGTTCATGCTTTTCCCCCTACACCTTTTCTTTAAGCACCGGTGTTTAAGTGGAATAAAAGTTCCTTCCGATTTTCTCTCCCCCATTTTATAACAACAAAAGGGGGCGTAGACCTAAAACAGCCCAGTGGAAAAGTACGTAATCGGGGTCACGTACGGGTGGGGTTGATAAAGCCGTGTCATAATCGCGGTAACAGTTATGACCTCACGCTCTCATTCCGTTAAACGCAATTGAGCACGGATGGGTCCGCATCACGAGGGTGATGTTGATGTCTTTGTTCATTCGAGTATTTAGTGCTTCCTGTCACACAGGGGTTTGAGAGTAAAAACTCGCCTCCCTCAGAAGGCGATGGCAGCTGTTGCCTGCCTGAATAATTTGATTTGGTGTTTTATGCCGGAAAAGAGCCTTTCTTCGCGAGCCACATTTGCGCTGGGCTTTGGCCACGTCTGCCTCCACTGAAAGACTTTACATGACATTAACACATTTTCAGAAAGCATTACCATTCTCAGGGAGATTTGTCTAGACAAAGACATGGTTTATTTGGAGTTAAAGCTTCATTTCCTGTCTGGACCTTCACTTTCTCTCTTTCTCTCTCTATCTTTTATCCACCCATGCAGTTACACCCGCACTCCTCCGCTGCCTGGCTGGCTGACAGGTAAGAGGATTTCAATTAGTTTACACTGTGGATATGCGCACAAACGTGATAAATGAGAGCAATTAGTCTTTGTCATGTCTTCTCTCTCTGCTCGGTAAATCAGCAGTCCACCCCTCTTGCCGATGTTAAGAGCACATTACATCACCTTCAGCACTCCGTGTGGCTTTATGAGATTTCAGGCTCTTTAGAAAAGAGAGGTTAGGAAGAGAGAGCGAAAACCCACTTTGCTCTAAAACTGATTTGAAAGTTAGAGGCCCTCCATTACGTGTCAAAAGCCGTAAGTTGGATTACAAGGTAACAATCTGACATTTCCAGGTCATATAGGAGCCACACATTTCGATTGCTGGATGTGGTTTTGGGGTGTTTTTTATATGGGCGTGTTTGATTCGTTGCCAGGGTGTAAAACACTGTGTTTGTTATAAGACTTTTAAAACAGTGGGGTATGAACCATGTGGTGTGATTGCTCAGACACAATTCAACCCTAAATACGCCTGTAAATGACAAGAAAATGAACAACAACAGGGGTAATTTTAGCCAGATTTTGGACAACCGAGGGTGATATTTGGTTGGAATTCCCCCTGAAATGTTCAAATAAGGGAGAGTTTACAAATCCTCTGATATTGTTTGGCTCGCTGTAAGGAAGATGGAAGCCAAACATAATCAAGCTTCAATATTACAGAGGGAACCCCTGCTGAAGCGAAATGATGCTCTTTAAACAACTCTGAGTTCTCACCCTCTCTTCAGCCTTTTATAGCAAATATGGATTGATAAATGCTTCGCGGATGATGTATCATCATTTCATATCTTGTTTATTGAGTGAATCAGTCATTTCACAGTTTGCTACTTAATTCTCCAAAAGAAACTGCGCGTCCAGTCGATACAATTACTCAAGCTTTGAAGAATGTCTGATGTAACTATAAATCCACGAGTTCATGGTTAAATAAAAACTGGCTGCAAAATAGTCATCTGTATGAATCCCGTAGGTGAGCGAAAATTTTCAAGAGTAAGTGTTGTTTTAAGATAGGCCTTCTTAAATTTTGTATTTATTTAGCTTCTATTTATTACCTCATTTATTTTTAGCAGTTGTAGTTTAGCATGAATAAGATTTTGAGTTTGATAATGCATTTTGTACAGAAATATCTACAGCGGGAACTAAGATACACTCAACATCAAACAAATGCTGCTTTCCATTTCGCCAACTTATACTATGCTCTACAAGTATGTACTGTGCTCGAAATGGGAAAGTATGCATTTTGGTATGCATAAAGTGAACACTGTTGTCTAGACACACATTGTGATTATTTACAATCATACACATCTGAACACAACTTCTTTTCATTTTTCATTCTTATCTATTGTTTACTATCCAAGTATCAGTTATTTAGTTAAGTCAGTGAGTGTAGTATCACTAAACTCCTCTCTCACACATAGAGTTATGGGTAATATCAGCCTTTAGAGCCCAGGTAAAAGCAATGCACTAAAATACACTTTATTTAATTACATTTAGTACACTTCCATAAGTGTACTTAACATGCTTTATTTTTACACAGTTTGTGCTTAATGTACTAAAAATATAGTCTTTAGTACTTCTATTCAAGGTTCCTCAAAAAAGCAAACTTGAGTAGCCTACACTTAGATCTTCTTAAGTTTATCTTAAAAAATATGAATGTACTTTTAGTGGGTGAAAATACTGCACATTTTAAAAACATTTAAGTGTATTTTAGTGCACTTTTTTCACCTTGGATGGGCACATGCACTTTTTCCAGAAACAGACTTTACATTTCAACATACTATGATTTGGGACATACTACAGTAATACTAATTTCAGATATGTAGTGTGGATGGTATAGGAATTTGGATGCAGGGCATGTTTTTTGTCCAGTGAGACCCCAGTGACTACCAATAAGATTTGAGCTTTTCCTCATGCTGTTGTTACGCAGTACTGCTGGCCGAAAGCTGCATAAAATTACATTTAAGAATTGAATAAAAATAGCTAAATATGCACAAATATTAACACATTCCATATATAAGACTATTTCTATTAAAGTCCCAGTGAAATAAAAAATGACAATTCTTATTTTTTCATAAAATATTGCAGCGTTTATAGTAAATAGCTTATCAATGTGGGTCATTTTCTTTTTTAAAATTCATTTTCCCCTTATAATCTTCAGTTAAAATCTGAAAATGCACTTCCACCCTGAAATGACTATCCATCTCAAATGACGTAAATTAGACTGCTTGGGCAGAGCATCCGTTAACTCCTCCCCTTCAACTTTCAGTCTGCTGCCAGTTTCATTTCAAAATACAACAGCTGTTTTTATTCATCCAATCAATTCGCAGTGAAAAACTCAAGCCACGCCCACTAATTTGAAATTCCTTTTCACTCGGAAATGTGTCAGAATACGTAAGTAAAAATGATCGCAACTTCCGTTTCATGGGGACTTTAACATGATTTTCAACATCTTTCACATTCACAATAAAAGATGTACAGTAAATAATTTGCTATATAGTTTCTACTTTGGCAGACCAACTGAAAGATGTGTTGTTATGTATTGTACCCATGTGAATTAGATTTCTGACAAGCGCCACCTGTGTTATTGGTGTGAAATGGCTTTTCATATAGCCTGATGTATATTCGATTCACACCTGGTGTAGATAGATCATCCCATCTGCGATTCGTTTCTCTTTTCGCTTCTCATTTGGTGTGCAAGAGGTCGTCACTAAACTCCATGTCTACTCCTGCCAACACTGTTAAAAAGTATGTTGAGGGGTAAAGACGGCATACTCGCATGTGATCCTATTTCTTCATTTCCTCTCTCACTTTTTCTCTCGTCTTCTCGTTGCTTGTCAGCACGTCAGATGGAAGATACCATTTTGACAGGCTGATTCCATGTGGAAATGACATGATTATAAGTACTTGGCATTCCCCTGTTTCTTTGTGCCGCCAAGACATTGCAGACCGTCCCTTGACAGGAAAAAGTCTAAAGCAAAAAAATGATCTGAAATTCCTTATGTGGATTTGTGTGTGAAAAAGGAGAGAAAAAAGCAATATGGGGGTCCGGGTGACAGACATACTGTACTTAGAGAGAGATGGGGGCACAGAAAGGAGAAGGGAGAGAGTCCAGTCTTAATGTGCCAGAACTTGTGCGATATACTCTGGTCTTGACTTCCTGAAAGAGTAAATGGAAGATCACTTGTCAAGCTGTCATGTAGTGGGGAGAGCCTTACCTGAGGCTGCCGAGCCAGCGTCTTTCTGCTAAGAGCAGGCCATTCACATAACCCTGAAACAATCAAGTCGGGGCATGAAACTGGAGAAATGCTGTGGGCCAGTGTGACGTGAGGAAATAAAGGATTGTAGGGGAAAGAAATGTCTCTCTCTTTCACCTCTCTCTCTTGCCTCTGTTGTCTAAGGTTGTTTTTGTCATTGGGCCAATACCTAAGTGTTCAAAGCTCTGTCAAGCTGTAACACTTTGATATTTTTCCCAGGCTTCAAAAGAGCACGGCAACAATGGACTTGTGACTGCAGGCTATGCAGAGTTAGCCAAGACAATATTAGTTGTCTCATCTTCTGTATGTTCTTGGCATCAGGCTAGGACTTTTTACTGGGTGGAGGTAGGTGTTTCGGAAGGAAGCCTGACCTGTTGGAGGTATCTCAGGCAGGTTGTTTGAGGCCTGAGGAGGTGTTCTGGTTTACACGGGTTTTGCACTTTTGATGCAGGTAAAGGTGGGGGTAACGCTGACTCACTCCGTACAGGTGGTCTACACTAATGAGTAATGTAGGCAAAGGTAAAATCCACCATAAAATAAAATTCTATGTATTATTTTGAAGATTATAGTGAGATATAGTAAGATTTTGGCATGTTTTCACCTCATTTTATAATGTATTTGCACAATTGTGTTGCCCCTGATGGAGTGTTGCCTGTAGAAATCATCCAACAATTTTGAATGAAATATTTTATGATTCATGATGATGATAGTCTTCTATAGACCACTTCGCAAGATTGGTTCAGAAGCACTTCCGGTTTCAGTTTTTATTATTATGTTTAATCTTACATTCAGTATATAATCAAATATTTAAGATAGTTGTTTAACATTTTGATTTGGTTAGAAATCGTCTGTTGGTTGTGTTTTGTTCAAACATTTGTGCAGTGTTAAAAAAAACAAACAGTGTTGCACCAGCGTTGTTTACGTATTTCATAACAGTCTATAGGCTGTTTTTTAAAAATGATAGTTTCAGTTTAAGAAAAGCTTTTCAAAGTCACGTTTTGAGAAAAAAAGAATACAGGTTCAGTTGTTTACAAAAAGGAACAGTACGATGGATTACAGCGTGCATTTATGAACTGCTTTCTAATGCATAAGGAAAAACATTATATACACCTGAAAAAAATTAAGAGACCACTCTTTTGCCTTTACCTCAGAAGTGATATAAGTCACACAGCAGTAGTATAAAAGACTGATGACAAAGATGCATGAAAGCTGTGGAAGTTGTGGAAAAATCATTTATTCATTTTTAAACTGATCCTAAAATACATATCAAAACATTCATATTATGTTGTTTAAGCATGAATATGAACTTGCGTTGTTTGCACTGTTCAAGATCTGCAAACATTGCATCTTGTTTGCTGTTTTGATGAGTTTATCCTGTTAAAATTTTCTGTAAATATATGCAAATATAAAACAATAATTTTGGGGAGAGAATTTGGGAGAAACGTTGTCACCAGTTCACATAATGAAACAAAAAGCATTTAACTTATAAATGGTAAATTCAGAAAAACTGTAAATAATCTTGAGTGGTATGCTATTTTGTTCCAAGGCTGGATACACAAACTTCAAAGAAAGGGTTCTCGCACTTTTTTGTGCGGTGAAGTATGACAGCTACTCAGACCAAATATATTATGATGATACATTACAAAACCTCATGATAATTAGGCATATTTCAAAGTATAAAATGTTGCACTAGCATGACACTTGAATGAGCTAAACCGCACTGAATGTAATACATTATATTAGTTTTTACAGGTCACCCAGACACAAGGGAGTAATACGTGCTCATGAAACATAACTCTAACCCAACATACTGTAGTATACACAGCTGTAACACTGCTACATCTAATAGGTACAGTCCTGATCTAATTTTGCTAGCTGTTTTTTTCCTCACTGTAACATGTATTGTTTGAGGGGATGTTAGCCAGTAGCAGATTAGCACCTCCTTAACAAGGCAAATATGATCTGTGAGCACCTCCACAAAAGGCGCTCAAGTTCTCTATTTATAGATGCCAAGTAAACGGACACTCACGACAGAATTCATGTGTTCTATAGGGTAGGTGAGCGAGGAAGAGTACTTGGGTTTTCTTTTCCAGAGAATATAGTGTCCAACATGTTTCCTAGGTTTTTCCTGAGGGTATTGTGATGACTATTTAGGTTATTTCTGAGGTGTTGGCTTGCAGTTCAATTTACATGAGTGAAATCAGGGAGAGTTCATATTTCTCAGGTTAGTTTGTTTTTTTGAAAGTTCTGTATGGGCATATAGCCTACAGTCTTGGCTCCTAAAAACCATTAAACATTTCTATTGTACTTGCTCAGAAAAAAAAGTTAATTGAACAAAAAAGTGAGACTTGTTGTCACATGGTAAAGCATGGGGTAAGTTCTCACAATGAAAATTAATTTTTAAAGTCATATTTAGAAAACGAAGAAATTATGAAACAAAAAAATACAGTATGTACACTGTAAAACCTTGCTGTAGTTTTTGCCGCAGGTTTGCCAGTAACTTACTGTAGATTTAATTACTACTTAATATACTTTCCAATGAGTACTGTTTTCAATTACTTTAATCAAAATTAAAACACTTTGACTTTTGAGATTCAAAATGAGCAAGAAGAGACTGGCATTAGCACAGCAACACTGTAAAAAAACGACATTCTTCCTAAGCATTTTTCTCTTGTTTTCTGTAAAAATATTTAAAACTTCTTAAATTACGATACATTTACATAACAAGAGACCCAAGATATTTAGTCTTGTTTTATGAAAGAAAAATATATAAACTACGTAAATTTATGCTTAAAACAAAATTGTACATTAAATCTACAGTAAGTTACTGGCAAACCTGCTGCGAAATTACAGCAAAGTTTTACAGTGTATATTATTACAAGAAAGGATCAACAAATATTTATAACTGATAAAACTGAAGTGAACTGTTTGCTCTATTTCGTAACTTTGTTTTTTATGTTTTTTGTACTGTTTTTCCAATAAAACAAAAACATTTCAAAAACGTTTTTATTTTAAGACAGTTCTGGGTGTTAACCATTCCCTTGTGCAGACATTTGACTTCAAACTTTATAAATACTCAGATATAACCCTAATGACAACTTCCACATGTGACATGTAACCCTGATCTCCCGATAGCAACTGTTAAATGTGTTACTGTCAGTACGACCAACATGCAACAAAATGACTGTCTGCAATACAGTGTGATAAGATCAAAGCTGTCATTTATAATATACGCAATGTAAAAAACATACAACTTCCCATTAGCACGCAGGTCCACCCATAAATACTTAACTGGGGTTGAGGTGCACAGGTTATCTTTGTTCTTTACTTGAACATATTACAAGAATCCGAACCCCTGACTGGGTGAATCTTTTAAGACTCAGCAGTAATTTCCTCCACCATCCTTCAGATTCTCAGACCACGGGAGAAAGTTTAACAATCTGATATTTTTTATTTTCAAGCTGAAACCCGCTTTGAAGAAAATCACACCTTCCTCTGGGAGGCTTGGCCTTCGGCAGCCGGCTTTAAAGTGCGGCGGAGAGCGTGCAGTAGCCGAGATGGTTCTCTCAGCAGATGGAAATGATGGTGCTGTCATTATGGCTACAGACTGAACTCAGACACAATTAGCCACCGACAGATGGAAATCTTCACGTTGGAAACCTCTCCCACCCCCCACAGCCCTCAA
The DNA here is from genome assembly GCF_024868665.1 of Triplophysa rosa. Taxonomy (NCBI): domain Eukaryota; kingdom Metazoa; phylum Chordata; class Actinopteri; order Cypriniformes; family Nemacheilidae; genus Triplophysa; species Triplophysa rosa. The sequence continues at coordinate 11,454,144 of NC_079912.1, forward strand.
GAGAGTGTCTGGAAGAAGAAAGGCCAACCATTGGCATGCAGAAGCCATGTAGGCCAGACACGCTCTGTAATTTTTATGTAGTTTGGAAACACACACAAATGTAGTAAACGCAGCCCTCTGATTATGTCCATGTTCAAGGCTGCTGGATGAAAAGAATGTGAATCATGATTTGGTTCTCAAGGCCACATCAAACATACACATATCTTGCCTATAGAGCAAGAGACATTTTGGTAAAATAGGTGAAAATGGAGTTTTGCTTGTCAGAGAAAAATTGTCATCACACTCTAAAAAACGCTGGGTTGTTTTCAATCCTAAACTTGGTCAAAAGGAGACAAACACAACCGTTGGGTTAAACTAACCCCCAAAATATGTAGATTTAAAACAACTATGTCTTTGTTCATTGGCCCAAGTCAAAAGGTGGAGAGAGAGAGTGCACCCTGGCACCCTGCGGCTGCTAGGGTGTTGGTGGTAGTTGGTGCATTGCTAGACTGTTGCTAAGGTGTTGGTAGTCAGTTGCTATGGTGTTCTTTGTGGTTGCTAAGGTGTTGCTAGGGTGCTATCCCTGTTCAGTGTCTTTAAGATGTTTCCAGTTGTTTATATGCCACCTGGCAAATATTGATCATTTAGAAAAGTTGTGTCTTCTTGTGTTTTCCCAAACATGATTAATAAAAATCAAGAAAAGTGTTTTGTGATGCATGGGAATATTGTGCGAAAACAACAAATAACAACTCCAATTTAGACTCAAAACATTTTTCAGGATTTAGGTGCCGTTGCACTTGAACTGAACCGAAGCGTAAAGATGTATTTTGGCGGATGATGAATTCGGCGATTAAATATCAAATCCACCCCCTCTCAAAATACTGTGAGATAGTGTTTACACAATAGCCAGCATCTGATATTCATTAACATAAAATCAGGAGTACAGGAACAGGAAACAAAATCTTTCAGCATCTTCATCCCCCTCCCGCCCCACTGTCATAACAGATTACTTTTTTGCCTGGGGGGTGGGCTACACTTTTACTTCAGACCCTGGCAACTGGTGTAGCGCAACCTAAAATGTTTTTGTTTTTATTTGTTGTACCCTCTCATTCTCTAGTCATTCCACATATTCCCTTGTTTCTGTGTCTACAACACTGTCAGATTTTTTTCCTGCACTCTCAGATTTCAATAAAAGAGGCCCGACTTCGGTCGGTTGTGATGAGAAACTCCTACATGCTCGCCGATTTCCTTTGATAAGCAATCAGAGCCCGTAACACACATTATGGGCTGAGACGTTGCTTCATAGTAGATTCACTCACAAATCTGAAATGATGTTTTTTTTTAATTGTCGCTGGAGGCTATGTGATGCTGGCAGAGGATGCCAGGATGAGTACTGAACTCTGAACACTGTCTTCCTGCTTCCCTATGTTTTTATAATTTGCGCCTTGCTGGCTAAAGTAAAGGACTGCATCAGAAGCCAAGTTTGCCATTGTGTTTATAGCCTATGTGTGTGTGTGTCACGCACAGGAACATGTGCTGTCTGCTCTCTGGACAGCCAGAGGTGACACAAGGTTCCTCGCCATATGCTGTCATTCCTCAGACTCGCTCATCCTTGATGCTGAATTAATTTATTAGAACTTTTTTCGCTCTGCCATCGCTACCTAAAAAGCATTCTCCTCTTCATCTGAGGCTTGTCACACAGATGCTGATCTATTTTCCCTCTCTCGTTGCCAGGGTTTATGATGGAAACCGATACAACGCTGTGATAGAGTTTCGGGATAAATTATTCACGCTTTAAACGCACTCTGCCTGGCTTTCTTGGAGGACATCCATTTTACAAAAGCCTCACCCCCCACAAAACCACCCCACAATCCTTTTAATTGATCCGCTCCTCTGTGGTAAAGACGACACACATGTACGTCTTTATCCTACAGTCCGGGGATGTTTTTATTGATAGCGATGCCGGGGCAAGTTGTCATATGATTACATCTAAAAAATTACAGAAAATTACTGGTTTCTGTAACTTCTAAACTGTCTTAAATTAAAGTTATTATTTCAGAACTCAGAATTCATTTATATTTAAATGTTGCAAATAAATAAACAAGTGAAAACAATAAAACAACACTGATTAGGTGCACAAGTCATATTTTTATGTATTGTACATTTTTTTATATATTTTATTATTTATTATTATAAATACATATTATTTATTCATTTATAATATATTATTTACAGTATTTTGGGTAAAAAATAACTATTTTATGAATTATTTTGTGTTTTATATTTGTTTTATGCTTTACATTTGGCTTAAAACCTACAATATGAAGACTTACAATTTGCCCCTTTAGTGTGGACAATGTCACAATATATAAATATTAAATTGTTCAAATTAAACTTTTTACCTGGACTGACAACTTGCCCCCGTCTCCCTCATATCTGTGTCTGGAGACGTTATTCAGCATCAAATACACAATGACATATTCTAAGAGTGAAGAAAAAACTGTTTATTGAGAGTTTGGCCATTTTTCATCCACAACTCTAATGCCAATACCATCTGTCTGGATGAGTCCTTAATTGAAAAGAATTTTGGCCTACACAAAGCAGTTGGACTTGCTCCCCAGGACACATAAGTAAAGAAAATAAAATTGCTTTCTTCTTCTTAATACCTGTTGAAGCTATAAAGAAAAGCATGAGGCACTGAAAAAATGGACTCGGCCGTGGCGAGTGGGTGAGCGACTTTCATATTACATTGGACATCTGCAAAGATAGTTTTGCCGTGAGGAGGCCAATTGGATTTAATGTTATTGCCAGTCTGCTATTGGCTAGCCGTTTTGACGAGCATAAGGTGGCAGTTCATACAGCATTTTTTCTTGTCAGATGGCTTGGATGTAAAAGAGGAATTTCTGCACCACTGTCAGTCGCACCCCTCTTTGGATCCCGGGCCTAGAGTTGGATTTTTCTTTAAACAAACATTGGGGAAAAGGTACAGCAGACATTTTGGAGACGAGGGAAGATAAGTGATGCGTCTACCAGCGCTCGCAAGGAGAAATAACAGAGGCCGCTTTTAATGTGGTTACACTGTAGGGAGAGTCGACCTCCTTCCATGGAAGATTTTTGTGAACCGCACATGAAAAAAAATCAAATTGGTGTTTTCAAGGATTAAATAAATCAAGAACTTGATTGTTGATGAATCGGGATTAATATCAGGCTGTTGGAAACGGTCTGGAAGCTGTGTAAAGCCAAACCCTGAGCATGTTGTTTTTGGTGCGGATGGTTAATGTGAGATCACTTCTGGTTATAAGTGACTGTGAAAGTGATAAGTTGATTGAGTATGTGAATAGCCACATTATTTTACTGTAGAAACCAATTTCTCTAGAGTAGATAATAGTCAGAGGCGTTTTAATAGCTACCCAAATATTTCACGAGCATCATTACATTTATCCATAGTACCTGTAACATTGACTCGGCTGCTGTTTCTGTTCTGGTGGCTTTTTTTCTTTCTATTATGTGTTAGAGTTGGCAGATGCAGCATGCAAATCATGAGTTGTTATTTTTAGCTAGCCATGAAGAGACATTTGTCTGGTTTTTCAGGTGTGACTGTTGAAGTTTGCTTCTTAACTATCACTCTTTCTTGTTCCTTATTGCTTTTTTGGTATTTTAAACATGTACGGTCACTGTCTGCAAAAAAAACTTGTTTGCAGCTATTTGGTTCCCCTAGTACCACAGAAATGATTCAATTCACCCTTTAATACCTTTTAAAAATATTCAAATTGAGTCATTTTAAAGCCACAATCTGTAACTTATATCCGTAACAACTGTAAACAAAAAAGCAAGTATTGAGGTACATACAAATGTAGTGTATAAACTGTCTCCATCACCAAATTTGCAACGGCTTATGATTTATAATTTCAGTTGTATGGTGGGATTTTACATGCAATACACAAGTAATTAGAAAATTCACATGAAATGATGTCGGTTCATCATTTGACTTCAGCCCACGTAAAGATGCATGTAGAGTTACCTGCAATTCTATGTTTCAAACAGAGATGGTGATAGAGAGGCAAAAGATTACTGATTGAAGTAAAGAATTATCTTCCTCATCATTAAAGTGATTTAAGCACTATTCTCTTTTAAATAAAAATTTACAACACATTCATTTAACATGAGTTACGATTCTCTGCACATAAGGAAAACACTTTACTGACAGTGAAGGTTAGATACTTGAGACAGAATCCGTCTGTGGAATTAACAAAGGAACAGTTCACCCCCAAAAAATCAAAATTCTGTCATCATTTAATCACTCTTGAAATGACTACCATTGTAATTTTTCCCACTATAGTCAATGGAGGTCAAGAACTGTTTGGTTACAAGCATTCTTCCAAATATCTTTCTCCGTGTTCATCAGAACAAAGACATTTATACAGATTTGGAACAACTGGAGGGTGAGTAAATAAAGACAGAATTGTTCCTTTAAACATTATTACCTTTACAGAGACAACGTCAGTTGAACATGAACGCACGAATATTTTGTCTATCAAAACTTCTTAAACAATGTGATGATTTTCATGATAGATCGTGGTTGCGTGTCGCAAACGACAGATGTTTTGAGAGCGTCCCGGGCCTCATGCTGCACATTCAGGCCTCTGCTATATGTTTTGGCATGTGTTGCGTCTCACATGCATTGTTGCAGCACAGAAGTTCAGAGGGTGTCTGAAACCACATTCCCAATATACAGAATCTGAAGGATGGAAAATCGCTCTGCCTCTCTTTTCTCTCCACCCTGTGGCAGGGTCTTCACACCACTACTTCAGTACTAAGGCCACAAGTAATGATGCGGTTCAGCGGGAGACGAGCAGGCCAGGCGAGACACAGGAATCCCAGGGTGCATTCATCACCATTCTCACTCTTATCCAAAATGTGCTGGCCTCAGTTGAAAGCCATAACCAGTCAAATTCAACTCACAAGCTCCGGATAAAAGCTTCTCTTCATGTTCTCCGTCTGGATCCGTACACGACTGAACAAATAATCATTACTTTTTTGGTGGATAGCTGAAGTCTTTTTCTTCGCTTTGCACAAGTTCTTTCTCTGCTTTTTGGGTTTACAGGGAAAGTATATTGCTTACGAGTTGCAGTGTCTGAGAGTGAGTGCTTTGTGTACAATTTGAACTGACATTACAACTTGGAAAGGACATTTTCTTGAGTCATGAGTATAGTGGTTATGAACATAAATAAATAGTCCTCAAAGGTAAAGCACCACAAAGTTTGGAACGTAAAGCATATTTTATACCCAACTTCGAATGATATGTGCCGATCCTGAAACATTTCAGATTGATTCACCCCTCAAAAATGAACACGGACCAGTTCGCTAAAAAAATAATTACTGGTCTGTAAACAGGCAGAAAAAGACAAAAGAACTCCAGGACAGCATATGGAATCCAAAGCCTACCAATATTAAAAAAAACTAATAAAAATAAATCCACAAAGAAATGTAAAAAACTAAACTTAATAAATAAAAAAATAAATGTATGTGAAAATGTAAAAAATATATAAATGAGTATTTATACATTCATTTGTTTATTTTTCTATTTGTTCCACATTTATTTATTTATCGATACACTTATTTAAGCATGTATTTATTTCTACTATAATTTATTATCACTTTTATTTATTTATCTGTACTTTTCCTATTGCATCTTTGCCCTTTCGTTTAAGAATCACTTCCCTCATCAAACTCTACTCACATTGGTTGAGCCAGCGTTTGTAGAAAACAAATGTTTTATGAAAATGTTTTATGTTTTATCTCTGTAAATTAATCTAGAAAAAAACTTGTGTACATTACTTTCAATATCACTTAAAAGTTCAAGCACACTCGGTAGCAGAGCAACGTCATCATGACAGTTTGACACTAAATCCTCACAAGCGTTTGAAGTGCATGTTATAGCACTTTATGGTTTGGCTCAAGTAAACAGTTCTGTTGAAATTCTAAAGCAGCATGTTCTTGACTTTCCCATGCTGTGCGCACCAATGGCGCATGCCCTGCACATCAGGATGTAATCCCTTCATAACAGCACTCTCACACCCTCCAGCACGTAAACCTCATTCAACCTCAGCCCACGTTCACCAGCCAATGCACAGCCATGATAGAATACAGTCGCTGAAATAATCACAGTGTATATGGGGATGTTTGGGGGGGTGCTAGGGGATAATGCTTAATCTGCAGTCTCTAGTGCCCCCTGATCCAGCTGGCATTGCGCAGGGCTGGCATGACAGAATGTGACAGAGGATCCGGAGGCGAGGGACTAGGGGAATCCCGTAACAATAATGCGGATGGTGGGGCTAAGGCCCAGATTAAATCAAAGCCATCGCCCACCTGCCAATAGAAAATTACAGAGCACAGCCACACACACACTAGCTTTCTCTCTTTTTCCATCTGGGCTGCTAAAGCCTGCTACACAGCAACTTTCAGTCCGAGGTGTTTAGTAGCGCTGGACATGCCATATGACAGCATTCATGTTTTTTGTTTTTTTATTTAACTAGGAGTTTGTTAATTCCATGGGTGGCCATAAAGACGTCTTGAAGCAGCTGCTGTATTGTCAAGGTGGAGGGCAAAAAACCCCTAAAAACACATTATTGCAGTCTTAGATGCTGATTGGTCAGAGCTACTGTTCACCTTTTTAGGTCAGGAACTATATCTTCTAATAAAAGAATGATGTGAAAGATGCACCGATACTAAAGATTCTCCAACCGATAGCCGATCAGTTGATGCCGATACCGAATGTGAAAATTAAATGGATATTTCGAGGCCGGTTTCACAGCCAGTTGGATTAGGATATTTAAGTGACTTTTATAAAAAGTGCTTTAGAAAGAAACATACCTTGTGTGCACCTTTACACAAAACAATGGCATTGACATATTTTAAGATATGTTAGAGCAAGTTATTTTTAGTTGAGACAGCTCAAACATTCATTTAAGTCGGGGACTAGCCTAATGCCTTGTCTGTGAAACAGGGCCCTAATCTTTTTGAATGTTATTAATTCATATAATGATATATTTAACATCAAACTGGTGATGTTTCTTAACATTTTCTATATACAGAGAAAAAATTCATTACATTTTCTTGTCCTCTTTTGATTGACAGGATATATCGGCCCTGATCATCTGCTGTCTTTAAATTGTCAACCGATAGCCGACAATGACAATCGTTTTTATCGGTGCATCTCTAAATTAAATAAATGTTTGTTTTTTATACTATAATGTACACTTTTAAAAAGTGATGCCATAGGGACATTTTTGGCTAAATACTTTCATAAAGAACCTTTAACATCCAAATACGTTACCTTTTAGTCTCACAAAAGGTTCTTTGTAGTGGAAAAAAGGTTATTTAGATTATTAAAAAAGTGAGGGAAAAAAAACAGTTCTTAGAAGAACAGGTAAATGATTCTTTGGAAAACAGAAATGGTTCCTGTTTTTGTAGCATCTTTTTTAAGTGTATGTATTAGATTTTATTTAGTCGTGTATTTACAGGATAGGACAGCCTCTCACACGTACCATATTGTAATAACTTACATTGAAATATACCTGCCATTCGTTAAAAACGAGACTTGCGATAAAACGTTTCCCAACAGCTTTGCCTTTCACGGCCGTGAGCTTCTAAATGACGTGCAATCAGTCCGCGATCATAAATGTATTAACTGTGTGATTTATTTTTCTGCACACAAAACTCTTGCCAAAGGGAATGGAGCATTTGTTTTCCTGCAGCATTATGGTACTAACTCCAGAGGCATGCTACAGTCTCCCTGCATGATCTCTGATTTGCCTAAATGAGGTTTGTTGAGATTTACTGTGGGTGATTATAATGATGGTTTGTGTCATATTGCAGCAATCAGAAGGGGGAAGCCTGGCCCGGGAGTCGGCGGTGTCAGAATAGGGCAGTGGATAGAGGCTGATTTTAGCCAGAGCTCGAATGCACTCACGGCGAGGCCCCTCTGTTAACTACATACAATCAAAGAGCCGGTTGCTTAAGCCAATCACTCTACCCATGAGGCTGACGGGCAGGGTCCCTTTGTTTAGATAGAGAGCAGCTATGTGAGAAGCCTAAATTAAAATTTGATATCAAATCGCCAGAGGCCGAGCTGTTTCCACACAATTGCTAAAATTCCCATGTTCTGATCCACCATCACAATCTGTGGGCAGGTTCTTATTCAATTTTCACTATCTGTCATTACATTATATTACATCATCTTGGGTGATTTCGCGAGGAGTTATACAACTATGTAAAAGCTTATATTTTATCCAGAATTTGGAAAATTTCATGTAAGATTATGCAGGGGCTGTTTTTCATGGCTTCTATAGAGGTTGATGATTGTGTTGCAACGTTTTTCCTGTTTCGCCCGCTCTGTTTCCTATCTGACATGCGGTGATGACTGCAATATTTACATGTTTATGCTCATAATTTACATCTGTTGTTTCTGTAACAATCAGACGTGCTTGGAGAGAGAGAGAGAGAGAGAGAGAGAGAGAGAGAGAGAGAGAGAGAGAGAGAGAGAGAGTATTGCTGTAACTCAGCTTGGGCTCCATGATTGGAGGCTGGTCTTGATTATCTTCAACTCGAGTGGAAAAAAAATGTTTTGCTTTTCTTCAAGGCCTTGTTGCTGTTGTGTTGGGTGCCCTGGATCTGCTGTAGCCTTCAAAGTGCTGTTTTCCACTGTCAGTGGTCTGTTTTCACTGCAGTTTTGCTCAGCATGAAGGTATTAACAGTGAACACCGTGTTTCTTATACAGACACAAATAGTCATCTATTTTTTCACACTTAAAGGGACAGTTCACCCAGAAATAAAAATGTTGTACTCACCCCCGAGTTGTTCTAAATCTGTATAAATTTAGTTTTTCTGATGAACACAGAGAGCGATATTTGGAAGAATGCTTTTAATCTTGGCCACAATTGACTACCATAGTAGGAAAAATTGCAATGGTGGTCAAAAGTGGCTCAGAACTGTTTGCTTTACTACATTCTTCAAAATATCTCTAACAGAACAAAGAAATTGATAAAGTATTTTTTTCTTACTAATGGTGGCCAAGAACTGTTCGGTTCTACAGAATTTTCATGTTTGGGTGAACTGTTCTTTTAAACAGTCTCGGAAACCGTAATGCCTTTATCCTTTATTTTTCGAATGCTTTTTATGTTTATTTAATTTTTACCCATGTCCCAGACCCATTATTTTTCTAGCGTTTTTTTTCATATAAGCCTACAGGGTCAGAAGTGCCTACTTAAAAAAAACACCCGGTTTACTGGTTCACGTAATTCAGCAGCATGCTCATGTAAATGGATTTGCTGTTCTGCAGGGCTTAAGCACAGAATTCACCTCATTGATCCCCCCTGGACTCTGATTAATGCAATATAAATACAGGATGTAGTAATAAGTCAAATGTTAAGAAAATGTGGAGACCAGGAGGTTGAGAGTTGAGGTGAGCAATTGTTTAAATGTGATCAGCCGCATTAGATAAACAAGCTCCATCCAAATCTACGTTTGGAACTTCTAGTATTGTTCAATTTAATTACAATAAATTCTCTATAAAGGCAATATTTAAATCTTATCAAGCCATAAGGTTGTTAGCTTGTTTGTTTGTTTCGTATGTGAAAAAATTGCTTCCAAATAGTGCAACATTTCTCAAACTTTACCCCAGAGTGTTAGGTTGTTCGAAAAACACAGACGTTTGGCGCACAAAGGCACACGCGCACGAGGATTTTTATCTAAAGGCGCTCGTATCACACGCAAGTGTTCCTAAAAAATAACAAATGGACCCCGTCCTCAAAATATTATTTTTTTTCTTTGGTGGAAAGTAAAGAGGAGTCTCTGGGGGCCAAATGGCTGCAGTAAGAGAGGTGATATTGATGGCTAAGAGGGGAAAGAGGCCAGATGAAAGCGCTGCCACGGTCCCTTAAGATGGAGCTCGAGACACAAACTGGAGCGGTCGGTCTGGGGCGGCTTAAGTTTCCCTCCGGGCCGGAAGTGGCGCTTTTCCCCTGGCGAGAAGCTTTTCCTGCAAAATAAAGAAATCATTACTAAGATGACAGCTCCTCTACCAGCCCAGCCCTCGGGGGACCACAGCTCACAAAACTGCCACTACCAATTAGGTAGCTTTGCTTTGGGCCAACATCACCCCTAGCCAAAAATAAACACCATAGTATGTCTCTCTCGCTTTCTGTCTCTCTTTACATCTCATTCTCTTTTTCTCTCTTTCCTTCCATTTTTCTCACCTCCACTACACCCTACAGTAACAACGCTAGTGAGGCGATCTAATGGAATGGGGTGGATGACATCTGAACTTCAAATAATTAGGCAGATGATCAGGGCTCAGTGGTGCTGACCCTCTACGTTCATGGCGTGTGGCATGCTGGTGCGCCTCAGTCGTGCTGGGTGAATTCCGACTGATTTCAGGCCAGCGTCACTCTCCAACAACTCTTTCCCAAATCATCTCTGCTGTCTGCCAGATGAGCATCGCCAAAGAGCCTGTGGACTTTAGAGAGCTTTACGTCTGCTCAGAAAAACCATCAGAGATTGGCCTTGGATCACAGGTTGACCCGAGAGTAATGATTACCATGGAGAACAGACAATTTGAATCCGATCCCAGATTCTAGTCTGGGTTTAAAGGCTCCTGGTGAGATGAATTGTTGATGCCGTTCAAGACAATAATGTCACTGCTATATGTTTACTGTCTGAGAAACGGATTCTCTTCAATCAAAAAGCCCATTGTTGGAGATTGATGGCTGATATCCTAGACAAAGAAAGTTGCACGCATTTAAATAATGCTGACTTGGGTTACAAAAGTAGTGAAGCACTAAAATGTTGCAATTATTTATCCTCACATAGTTCCTTAACTGCAAAAATATAACCACACTCAAAAAGGTGCTTCATGGCTGAATGGTTCCATAAAGATCCTTCAACATCCGGAGAAAATTTCTGTTTCACAAAAGGTTTTTTGTAGTGGAAAAAAATTCTTTAGACTATAAAAATAAGAAACAAATGCTTCCTATAGCAACATGTAACTGAATGGTTCTTTCTCAACAAAAAATGTTTTTTCTATTGCTCTGAACCCTTTTGTACATTTAAAGAGTGCATGTAAAAATGCAGTTCATTCAGAATTTTAATTTTCGCCCAAAATTTTAACATTTGGATTTTTTTTATTCACCCTCATATGTTTTTTCAAAGCTACATAGAGTTCAAGTTCATGCTCCCATCCATGTTGATTTTGTAACAATCTGCACATGAATGCTGGCTAGATGTGAGCACTGGTGAAGGTTCACAGAGAATTATAAGTAAAGTTTATCCTATTTTTAAAAGAAGCTATTGTATACTTTTTGGTAACACTTTAGATTACGGCCCGCAATGTACCTCATAATTAAACAGATTTTAAAGTGTAACTAATTGTAACAATAATGTACCTCTACAGTACATATCTGTAGGTAAAGGGGAACAATATGCAAAGTTTGGGGAATAAAGATATATAAAAATATTTATACTGTAAGTATTTTAAAACTAAGGGGTAACTATTTTAATACTACATGGTATGCATGACCTGCAGTATGCTATACAACAATCTTAGCGTGAACATACACAACATTTTTGTAATCACAATGTACCCATGAATAAGCTACTGTGGATATTAAATAAGTACGGGGTTCTTATTTTATTATTATAGCAGGCATGAAATTAGAGGAAATGATGTGTTCCGTTTTTGCACAAGCAAAATGGCACTAATGAAGCACGCAGGCTGTCTGTCAACTGTAAATTTGACAGAGTTTTGACTTTAGATTTTAGAATTATTGGTCACAAATCATTTTTTTAAATTATGAGTTATAAAGAGTTATTTAAGTGAGTTTTAATGTGTGTATGTGTTGAGACTATAATCAGGTATTTTAAGAGTGGTTTGATTTGGATGTTTATATGGCATGCAGTTCCCTCATAAATATATTTTGAATTTTTCTTGAATTTCAAGTCACACTTGAATTTTCCCTCCATTGACTTCCATTCATACGCATGCGAATGCGAAAGGCCGGAAATGCAAGCCTGTCCGAAGAAATTTCGCTGTGTAGCAAAGTTCAAGTTTGGTGAACTCTGACCTGAGAATTCGCGTCACGTGAGTGCGTGAGACCAATAGAAGGTCAAAACGTCACAGCGTAACCTCTCGATACAGAAATGTAAAAAATGGAGGAATCGCTCCCATTTTTGTACCACCGTCCGAACGAACGAATTTCGCATGCTCGTGGTCAAATCTGACCGTGGCATTTTTCCCCAAACTTTGCATATTGTTCCCCTTTATCTACAGATATGTACAGTAGAGGAACATTATTGTTACAATTAGTTACGCTGTAAATTCTGTTTAATTATGCGGTACATTGCGGGCCATAATCTAAAGCGTTACCTACTTTTTTAAGAAAGAAAGAAAGAAAGAAAGAAAGAAAGAAAGAAAGAAAGAAAGAAAGAAAGAAAGAAAGAAAGAAAGAAAGAAAGAAAGTGAAGAGAATATACAGTAAATAGACAGAAGAGAAAGACAGAGTGACAGAGGAAGAGCCCCAGGTGTCTAGTCAGGTCCAGGTGCAGCGACTCTGTTGTCATGTGATTAGTCAGAGCAGTACTTCCCACCTGCTGCCGCTGCTTACTCACAGAGATTAATGTGGCAAACACAAATGAGCCATCAGAGGCCAGGCTGCTGTCTGCTCTAATGGAGACTGATAAAAGACAGACTACATCTTTCTCTCTCTCACACACACTCATCCAGCAGCCAGGAGGTCTCTAATGGTTTAACTGGCTCCATGTGCACATGCATTTACACGTCCACGTCAATTAATGGTTGCACACATTATCAGTTGCCGATCAAAGACTTTAAATAAAACAGCATACATTTTTGGGGTTGTAAAAAGTAAATGAGTGTTACAATATCATATATCTACCGTGTATGAAATGTACTATGGTGGTACCATAATGGTTTCAGGTGTGAACATCATGGTAAAATTGCATTTAAATTGAACTCAAAGCCAAAGGTACTTCATAAAATACCATGGTATTACCAAGGTACCGTGTCTAAACTATTTCACAAAACATACTTTTATACAGAATCAGTTTAAACAACTGTGCTTTTACTTATAACTTATCTTAAAAACATTTTGATATGGCTGGATTGTGAGGAAAATCGACCAACAAGTGCACCGAACCACCTTGCATTTGTTAATTTTGATAGCTTTACTGCTACAATGAATAGACACGTTTGACTTGTGGTGTGAACCTTACAAAAATAAGTATGCTTCAAGTTTATTTTATTTAGTATACTATAAGTATATACTGTATAAGTAGTATAATTTTTTTATAAGTATACTTTATGTAGTAAATGTACTAATATCGAAATTGGCCCAATTTTTTGTTTTTTACTATACTTTTAAGTATTACGGTATTTAAGTATTTAATACTCTACTTTTAATGCTTGGTCCTTTTAAGTATTTTAGTGTAACCGTAAACTGTGAGTACACAACTAGGTTACAACTGCAATTGTACTACAAGTGAATTTATAGGTTTACTAAATGTTTACTAGTTCAATAATGTAGATATTCATTTTATACTTTAAAGTATACCTATAACTGTACTTTTAGTAGATTTAAAGACTTGATCAAAAGATCAAGAACGAGGATAGGCCAAATATACTTAGATTTTTTTGTCGGCATACGTCAAGTATATTTCTGAGAAGTACATTATACTGCTGAGAAGTACATAAAAAATAGACTGGAAGCATACTTTCTTATTGTTAGTTTAAAAGAAGTAATAGCACAGTTGATGAAGCTTCTCTTTTCTAAGGGGACCTTTTAGGCCTATTATTCTTAGGATAAGTATAAGGCATACATTTTGGATGACAGAGACCCAAATCCTCAATCCCTCTTGAATAGACTCATCTTTTGAGTTCCTGTGTCGCCTGGTATTGTTTTGTCACTGTTGAGAGTAACTGTCAGTAGAATGAGGTTATTGGGGGAGCATGCGTGCCCCTGTGTGTTTGGGTTTGCGTGTGTTATCCGCCCTGCAAACCTACCTAATTAAAGAGCAAAGTGAAGTTTGTTTGGCGTGGTGCACATCATTTAAATGTCTTAAAACAACAGCGCCTGTTTGTTCACTCAGCACATTTCCATGTTCATGCCTTTACCCTTGTTCTATTTTTTCTGTGGATGAGACTGATTTACAAAAACACAAATGAGATTCTCGTCTATTGGTTCAGGAAGACTCCCTGTAGCAGTGTAGTCTGGTTTGATTCTTGTATATCAATACATTTTAAACTCTTGCATAACTTTGTAATGGATAACACATTGTTGCGAGGCATTTACTTGACTGGATCCTAATTTCCAACCATTGTACCAATTGCGAACGTCATTTTTCAAGTAACTCAAATACTGTCTGATCTGAGACATCCTGGAGCTTAGAGGAAAAAACAAATGGTTTTAATTCTCTCATATGGTTTGCGCTCTTCTGTCTGTTTTTAGGCAATGCCTGTAAAAGCCATTAAAACTGTAAGCTCTTAATGATCAGGGATGTTGAGCCGGTCCAGGTACGCTAGCATGCTGATGTCTTTTCTTGAACGTTCTGACTCACCCGCACACCGATGTGCACGTACAGACATCTGGCCCCAATCACTCACACAATCCTGTTTATTTGCCCTATTAAAGCAAATCGTAATCTTCTCTCTTTTTTCCAATAGCAATTTATATGCACTATTAGATGGCACCCACTGTGTAGTTTGTGCTTACATGGAAGCACGCGGATGTTTACATGACTTTAAGTGGTTGGACTTCAGAGGGGAAATGTCATCATTAACCTCATCTGAGCCAGTGTAGAATAAGCCGCTTTGAAAAGAATCAGATCCACATAAATGCATCAAGGAGACATCAAAATTCAGGCCAATATGAAGGAATCTCAACCAGAGTTTAGCCAAGAATCCAACCCTCCAAGCAATATAAGCTTTATGAACGTTATCACATAAAGAGATGCAAGCAAACATGATCTTTCATATCACATTGCTCAAAAATAGATATATCCCAATTAAAGTCCAAAGAGCTAGAGATTGAGAAACATTTGCAATGGAGAGGTCGATTTTAAAGAACAATATGTCACCCTTCCAAGGTTTTAATCAAAATCATGAGCGCATTCCACGTCCAACAATCGCTTCATTTCATCATCTTGCTGTTCTTAGAGCGATGATGCAATCTCATTCAAACAAAATGACAATAATAATAACAGAAACACGCTGATGACATGTTTTCTTGATTTCGTAAAGCTGTCACATGTAACTATAGCACAAGTGCAATATTTACCAATACAATCAAGACGGATGATCTGTTCGTAATTATCCCACACTCGGAAACGTAATCTGAAATGTCTGCTTTGTGAGCATTGTCACGCAAACGCGCTGCCACACAATGTCCTCGCTCGCCATCTTTTATCACCCAGCTATCCTCCAGGCCATACGCTTCTGCACATAATCGTCAACTCTCCTAAATATTCGCAATCGATCAGCCTGTCACTTGTACGTGTGCAAAAAAAGGCCCATAACAAAGACGAGGGTCGTATGGGCGTCCGGGGGCCACGGGTTGTATTGTATCGGCAGGCTGACAAAAGCAGGGTGTGGAAGGGCTAGCTCTGGGAAAGAGCCCCCAGGTGAAAGGTGGAGATGCACTGGGAAACAAAGTAAAGGTAGCAGCGGAGTGTCTGTGTCACCCAAGTGAGGTGTATCCTCTGTGCTATCAATGTCACAGATGCTCCAGGCGTTAGGCCTAGTTTGCAGCTGGGACCACAACGAGGCCATAGTGTTTATGAGGGAGACTGTGACCTTTCAAGACAATATATTGCTATAGAAAAAAGACTTGTCACCACAAAGCCACAGTTTTTACACTTTACATTATGGATTATTTATAATATTGTATGTGTTTTAAGCTGGAAAATAAGTATTTTAGGCATTTTGACGTAAATTAGATTTAAATAAGTTAAATTACACAAGTTAAAATTGACTTTAGTAAAAGTAAAATAAAAGTAAAATACACTTTTTAGTAAAAGCTACAAAGAATCTTCCCAGAGCTGCTCTAAGCTTCATTGTATATACAGTATGTAGCTCTTCAGCCTGATCTCACAGAAACTCGTAACTGGAAGAAGTACGATCATTAGAAAAACAGCATACCAAACCGTCGCTAGTGCGACAGCAAATTGAATGAGATTGTATGAATTCATGCGAATTAGCCACCTCGTGAAATAGTTATAAATTGCTGTTTGATTGTGTCGAGTTTTCGCTGTTTAATGGTATACGCTTTTTCTTAAGACCACTTTTTCCAGTTTCATTGAGCCCTTGAATTTCTCACATAAGCAAACTCCTTATTTATTACTACAGTTCATATTGTCCAGATGCTCACCGTTTGAATGTTGACAGCTGTATAAACATAGTTTAAAAAATACCTTCCTTATTTTTAAGTATTTTAAAGTTTCAAGATTTTCGTTTACATTTAGGCATTTCATTATTTTGATCCCTTTATGTTAATATTATATCTAGTGCTGTTATTGAAGAGTGTATCACAACATAAAAGATATTTCATCATAAAATGTCCACAGAGAAGTATTTGAATATTTTTATAGACACAGATGAAGAGTGCCATTTATTTCAAAAATCATGTTTTCATCGTGCTTTCCGAGTAATATCGATCAAACTGCAGTTGGGTTGTTTTGATTAAGTAATAATAACTCAAAAAAACTAACAGAATAAAACCCAATAAAACAAGATAACACACAAAAAAAACATAATTACACATGTTTTTATAAATGAACTCTTCAAATAATCTCTTTAAAGGTCTACTAGAAGACCTTTCTATTTATCTATTTATATACAAGAAAAACAACAAAAAATTAAGAATTATGAGAATATTCTAACTAGAGGTTTATCTAATTTCACCCTTATTTTTAATTGTATGGCATTTTCGAATATGGACAGTCTCTGTAATCAAGTGTGGTTCTGTAATCTTTCCCTACACTGTTTGTACTTAAATTACACACTCTCTCTCCCCACCCTAACTCATCCACTCGCTGCAGCCTGACAGCGCCGATGCCTAAGAAACAACCATGAGAAATTGATTCATGTAATGGCAATATTCCTTAATGAGAGTAGGCCTAATTGAGAACTGCATTACTCCAGGACTTCAGAACCGATTAGGTCTATGAGGGCTGAAGAAAGAGGGGGATATGTTTTCCATATGGCGAGAGAGTCTGCCATCTGCTATGATTCACAGGTTGAAGAATGTATGCATTTTGAAAACAGTGATCCTCTTTTCTGTCATCTTGTATTTTACAGTGCTGCTATGAGCTTTTAGTCGGCCGATATTAGTTTCAAAGTCATGCCGTTTCAAGAGGGACAAACACAAATATTTATTTTACATGGTTGCAATTTCATTACCGTCCACATGGTACATTTACACGATGTTGTTTATTTGAATGCAAAACGATGCAGAAATCTGCCATACACTATTGCTTCCTCGGATGAGTTTTATTGCTTTAAATTGACCGATAATCATAATGGTCAATAATTTAGTTTGCTTGGAAAGGGAGACTTTTTTTACATTAGACTCTCCATAATTACATAAAGTGGTAACCAGTGCTCAGGTCTGTGTGCTCCTGATGGTCTCGTGTAACCAAATGTTCCCTGCTCAGCCAAAATGAACTGATTGACAGCTGACCTGACCTACAATCAGAGAAGGAAGGTCTTGTTATAAAAGTAGTGGAAATTTCTGCGGTAAACTATAATTAGGTCCAGCACCCCAGGGCAGGTACAAAGACACAGGGCCAGAAGAAGCAAAGCATCATGGGGCGGCTTGCAACTGTCACTCAGTGAGAGAAGATACTGTATGTGCCTGCACTCCCCACCCTTACAAACACACACACTGTCCCAGTCCCTCAGGCTGCTAAAATTGAATCTCAAGTTGTGTCCTATTTTGGTTGAAGAACAGGTGACCAACTTGGCAAGCATGCCTTCTCCTGCTGTCCGTCCCCGCTGAGGCAGTTAATAAATGTAGTGACAACAAAGTTTTTCCAAGAAAAGAGGTTGCGTCCAAAAATTGGAGCGCTACTTGATTAACATTGTGTTTATTGTGCATGTCTGGGTTAAACAAAAACAGCATGCGGTCCTCCATCGCCTTTTTTAAGACATTTGTGTTCACTTTTGTTCACTGGCTTACTTCATGTGATCTGGCACGGATGCAGAGAGCTGGGTAATTACAACAAAGCCTTTGTTTAAAGACATTCTGTGTATAGCTGAATGAATGCAAAGCTGTCCGTCTTGGGTGATTGGTATTGTTGAAAAATGCTTGGATGGTTGGGAAATATCCACTCAAATTAGGCAAATCCCGTTCACCTCTCCCGCTTTTTATATGGTGTTTGAAATGGAGGAATGAGGGAACATTCGGACAGGTTTGATACTAGAGCTAATAGAAAGTTTAAATCGAACACTGAGTAGAACAAACTTACACACGCACGATGACAAATACAAATGCAAAAAACAGGTATTTTTCCTATGCTTGAACAAGGCACCTGCGGGTCGTTCTGTTGTCCGTGACAGAGCATTTACATGGCCACCTATTGCAATGCAAATCTGCCTGGGCCCATATGGGCACGTAAAAAAACTCAAAAATCCCACAGTGTGTTCTTTGTACAGTCCTTCATTTGTATATTTTCTTAATGAGGCTGCCGAAGACTAAACCAATGATGTTACAAATGATGTTCAAAATACTTGCATCATTAAACCTCTCGATTGATTGAGTTACTTGGATGTTTGACTAAAACATTCACGAGTGTGCTCCTGTTAAAGCAAAAAAGTGCTTGTACTTTTTGCCAAAACGCTACTATCGCTGACCACAAACAAAATACTTTCCTCTTCAGTCATAAGACACAGATCAAAATATATGCTTCCCAACTGACAATGTTCTTATTATCTTGAGGGGAAAATCCTAACGGAATACTTTCCTACAATTTTTCAATACTTTCTATAATCACGTGAAGGCGGTGAAGACATATTTTTGTCAAACAGGAGCCACTTATTATGAAATAAGAACATGTTTTATTCTAAGTCCAACTCTGAAAGACAATAATAGCTGGTGAAAGAGAGCAGAGAGGAATAGCAAAACTATGCCACTGCTTCAATTACCCGCTCATAATCACAGCAGTCTCCAGACCATCTGACCAGCACTGGACAGCTGCTAGAGCAAAAGGGAAACAGGCACTTCCTGCCAAAGCCTCTCGTTGACTGGCATTCCAATATTGACCATGTGCCTGGTTTGGAAGAACGTGTCTTCACAAAACACATTTGAGCTGAATTGGAACACCGACTCATCAGGTCTTATCATCCAACGTCGGCGTCCTATACAATTAAAATCGTAAAATATAGCATCAGAATTCCACAAAATAATGAAAAATAGAGTTCAAGTTAAATTTGTGTGCCATAGTTTTATTTGAATAAGTCCCCAATCCAAAAGAAAGGGACATTTCTCTGAGGCACTTGTGCATCCAGCAGACCAGAGTCAGCGGGCAGGATGGAATCCATGCATGCAGCCCATAACAAAGCTCTCTCTTACCTCCTTTCTCTCCAGCCCAGCGATTCCCGCAACGCTCCACAGATGTTATTGACCTGTGGGTTAACTCATGTCAGGTAAGCCTGGGAGATAATAGACAAAGAGCATTTTCTTTTACAGGTGGAATGACAAGGCATATCCGCGGCCGGCTGCTCCTCCCGCATTGACAGATTTTCTAATTCACTGCAGATTCTCATAAAACTGGGTGGCCAACCACAGCCCGGGCCAACAGAGGGGCCATTCATACTGGGTGGGATGGAGGCCTGGCCAAATTAACCTGGATTAATTTAAGGGAGCAAAAGGCTCTTCACATTCAAATAAAATGAAGATCAATAAATTAAATGTTAGAGGTCAGGATGTCAACTTGCCTGGCGATGAGCGATGCCATGTGGAAAGTTTTTTTTTGTTCGCAGAGGAATGAAAGGGGTTGTTAAATTGTGCTTTATTCCACAAAAACTTCCATTGCTCTCTCTTTACATGCACGAGTTGCTCTCTTATAAACACAGCCATGCCGGAGAAGAATGCTTACTACTTTTCTCATTTACTGGATTGGTTATTTCGGAATGCACTCACCATAATTACTACCCAGTGTTTCGAACTCAATGTTTGTTTCTCCACTTCCAGAATTATTATCCCAAATGTTTGACATCTCCCCTTTGTATCGCTGGACTTTCCATTAGCGCTAACGTCGATAGTTATGTGAACAGATTATAGAGCTCTCCGAGGGCACACATATTATAACCTCTCCTGAGGTTACACGATAATTATAAACGGATTGTAAACCTAAGAAATGATTCATGATTAGAAATGCCGGTGACACTTCCAACTCAATTATTTAAGTATTCTAGAGGTTCGGCTGGTTCAAGAAAGCTCTCCATTTGGATATCGCCGAGTGACGCCATCCAAACCTAAAACCTGAACCACATCACGTGTCATTATGTGATCAATTATCCAGAAGGGTTCTGAGGAGGCCTACTCGCCATTAATAGCATTAATTCCTAAGCAGCAGCCTGTATCCTGAAATGACATTGATGGCACAATGGAAATGCTCTAAAAATGGCTGATTACATTTTACAATACATTACAGTATGTTAAAACGGTCAATGCATGAATAATTTCAAATCAATTTGTTTATTTTTCACATTCACAGGTACACACAACGCAACTATAACAATACAAAATATGTACAAGTTGAAAAATAAAAACTGAAATATAGAGATGAAAATCTGAATAAAAATCTGAATTAAATAATACTATGAAATCTAAGTATTGACAAATGTAAACAGAGTATAAAACAGAATAAGTACAGAGTATTGTCCTGATCTTTTGTAAGTAAATTACCGGAGTAATATAAATGGCCTGTTTTTTGGGCTTGTATATAACATCTTCCTGCAAAAAATACCATTTAATAGTTATTAAGTCTAAGAAGAAAACAGTGATTTTAAATACAAAGTATTTATTATATTGCTGCTGTCCTTCTGAAACCTTGTATCTCCATATTTCGTGATTTTTATTTTTTGTGATAAATCATTATTATTAGTCACCCTTTATGTTTGTCACTGTTTTGCAAAAATCTAACCAATAAAAAGTATTAAAAAGCGCTTGTCAACTACAGTGTTTCCTGAAAAACAGTGAATTTGGACATACAAAGTTTAAAAAGGACAGTGACGTTATATTTTATTTGAACAGATTACAAAAACAGCACTATTTTTAAGCAATCTATTCGATACAAGCCGGTTGAATCTGTCTCTCTGTCCATATTTAGACTGAATAAAGAAAGTGTCTGGTAAACAATACTTTGCAAATATGCAAACAGAATTCTACCTAAGATTAACATCAACATTTACATAGGACTCTCTTCATCTGGGCCACAAAGGAAACGTGTATACAGTGCTTAATTCACAGATTGAGTTGAGCAAAAGGACAATGTCAGCAATGTCATTGACAGTGGGCAGAATAACATCCAGAGGGTTCAGAAGGAGCATGGGTAAAAAATGAACCAGTCTGTAAGGACAAGCACCTAACTCCCGCCAACACGGTCACTGCCAACATTTAGTCTTCCCTCTCCATCTGTTTTTATTACCATGGCTTTAGAGTTCTCAGGTATGATGTGCCCACAGGAAGCTATTGGTCTCAGGAAACTGCCCCAGTGACTCTTGGCGCTCTTTCAAGGTAAAAAATCTCTCGCTCCCATGTCTCCATGTCTCAATACCCCCTCTCTCTCTATCCTGTACACCGACAGGAGGCAACCAGGGACCGTTTACTGAAGTCCCAAGAGCCTACAGCTGGTGAGGGAGAGCAAGTGAGAAAGAGAAATCTAGTCTGATCTAAGGTCAGTCACTAACAGTCAGGTGATCATGTCCTCTGGCCAGCTGGAGTTGCTATCCCCTCTAGACAGAGGGCTGCGAACAAAAGGCAAAGATGCTCGCCACCTGTCCAATAACAATACGCACACTCATTTACGCAAACACGCGGGGCGGGACAGGACGGCTTCTCTTTGTATCATTAACAGACTTTCAACACACTTTAAAGAAATCCAAGTAGCCGCAATTTCTCATTTGTAATTCCCCATCTGTTCTCCGATCAGGATGTGAGGCCTGAATGCGAAATGGGTCTAAATGAATTATAACTGCTTTGTATTTGTCAATGAAGGAATGCTGGAGAAGCAAGTGATTGGATAATCAAACAGTTGTTTGTGTTCTGTGACTCCGTGGTCGTCAAACCTGGCTGAGCGTCCTTGGAACTGTGTGTTACTCCGAGACCAAAAAAAAAATAGAGAATAACAGGTTTGTTGTGCTGGGCTTTGGATTGGTCTATTAGCTCTACTTTGTTTCTTCCACATATATCCAGGAACTAGACCGGCTTCCAGTGGGATTGGGCACCGGCAGGCAGTGGGACAATGAGTCTCTTTATCATTCAGGCCCTGTCTGAGAGTTCAGCTTTCACAGGCTTATCAAGATCCTCTGCAAGTGTGCTGAAAAGTCAATCACAAATGTAAAAAAAGACCCCTGGGATTCAGCAACCCCCCTTTTCTCTTTACATATAGAGCTCGCTCTGTCCATTAAGGGACCCGAAGTGGAATTTTTGTGTCATTTCCCAGCGAAGAGGAAACGGATGTTGAAAAGGGTGTGAATCGGTTGCTCTCGCCGATGGTCAGTCCGGCTGAAATGCAATGTAAATACCTACTGATCCCTTCTCAATTATGACAACAGTAATGAGTAAAAACCCAAGCATCTATTTAAAGGACACAAGCTAATGTAAACATCGCCACACTCCTGACATTTGTCAACGTGGAGAATAGACTAATGCCACAGCTAGCTGTCACACATTCTCCGTGTAGATTCCCATCACCGGGCAGGGCTGGAGAAGATGGTTCAGGGGTAAATCACTTGTGGAAAGGTGAAATGTGGCCAGCACGAGTCCATAATCCACTCCAGACACATGTGTAACACAAGAGAAACAGGTGCAAACAATTGAAACAGCTGTCAGTAAGCTACAGTGATCTCTTTTGATATCTTAATTGTTAGGCAATCCTGGCACAATTTTGGCAACATTGCTGTGGGCCCGACTGCCTTGTCTCCATCTGTCAGAGGTGAAATATAGTGTGTTTTCTGTCCTCACAAAGAAGAGCATCTCTGGGATGTGTCCAGCCCTGAGCTCTTGCTTTGAGGAAAATTGGGCCTGATTGCTGCCATTTCCACCTTCTCTCTGGATCTGGTTAGGGGTGACAGTAATACCCATAATTGTAGTGTTTGGAGACTTCTACAAGGTGTCAAACGTCCCCTGTGATTCTTAGGGCTAGGGTATAATTTATTTTTCCATACACCATTACATTTAATGCACAGTCAAGCACTCAGTCATTGACCATAAACCGGAATAGATGCATGTGCGCTACATCTGCTTGGACCGTTCTTACTGATGTATTCAATCCTATGCATATATGCAAATAAAGTATGTGAGTTAGCTGAACTCAAAAGCACATTTTCTCATTCTATTGACTATCAGGCCAGGTTAAAGCATCAACTCCCGTTAATTCACCTGTGTTAGTCTAATGTTTCCCTAAAGGCCAAATAACCTGCGTGTGACTGTCATTACCCCTCTTGGGTCAAGAAACGACCAGCGTTTAGCCAAAAGAAACAGTCAATAAACATCACGAGAGCCATTACTAACCAATGGCAGACAGTGATGACCCTAATAATGGGAGTTTCCACAAGAGGTTGAAGCCCGTCCCATGGTGCGCTCTTACCTTTTGATTTATGTGGGTCTGACTCTGCTATTTGAGGGTGGGGTGAGGAATGAAAGTGTTAACGCCGGGTGTTGGGTGAAGTGAGGGTGGGAGGTTTTGGGGTGGGGGGGGCTGGTGGGGCGAGAGTTATGAGTTTTCTCAGCTGAGTGCTGCGCTTAGGTTACTGCCTCTTGTTTTGATCTGGCAGCGGAGAGGGAGAGGCTGCAAGCCTGCAGGCTTGAACCCCACAGCTGAACCACTGACCCTAACATCCATCAGGGCCAGGCTGCCCTGACAGGGGAGCCAGTCGCAGACACTTGGGGGCGGAGCCTGGAAAGTGAGTCACAGACGAGAGAGATTCCATACTTGCTTGATGGAGTACATGCTAATGATCATAATGTTGTAAAGATACGTCAGTACAAATAAATATACAGTTTAGAGAAATGCGCTGTAGAAGATGGTAACATGGTAACTGATGCTACTTGTTAGCATGTTAGCACTCTTTCTCAACTGTTCAACAGGCCTCACTAGGCTCTCACTAAATCCTTGGTGTTTTGAGTCTGACGTCATCACGCAACCGTGTTTTTTGGCAATTTTAACAATCAAAGGTAGTTTAGATGGTTAGAGTAAGGTTAGGTTTAGGGTGTGGGTTAGGGTAAAGGTTTCGTAAGACTTGAAACACCAAGGATTTAGTCAAAAACAACAAGCCACGCCCACGGATCTGACTCGAAACACCAAGGATTTAGTGAGAGCCGGCCTCACTAGCAACTAGCAAACTAGCTTGTTGCTAAAATGGCGCACCGCCAGAGGGAGTTATCTGTGGTACCTCATGCTCCACTGAATCTTAGTGCTTTTGTGAATTGGACAAACAAATATTCTATTGTGCTCTTATAATCTGGTGCAGCCTGAAATTCCATCAGCTCGAGAGTTGTTTCACAAAGCTGGGAAAGTATCCTGAAGGAGACCACAAAAGTGGTTATAGGGGTGACCGTATTTGTCTGTTTGACACACTGTAAAAAGGGGTCCCAGCTTTACACGGCAAGGGGGGATGGCGCTCCAGACATAGGCCGAGAGAGAAAGAAAGAGAGAATAAAAGAGGCAACAGCAAATCCATGAGCAAGCGAAACCGCTGTTTTTAAATAGCAGGTATCTGGTGTCAGCCGACTGAGGCCTGTTCCATCAATATGTTACTTTGCCCTTGTCCGCTTCTGATATCTTTATCTTGTCAGGTCCTCTCCTGTATTTTCCACCTCAGTAGCTTTCGTCTGGGTTCACTGGGTCTCGCGCAGATGGGGAACTCCTGGTTCTGGTGAGGACCTGCAAAGCAAGAGAGCCATATCAAACCAAGCCGTATGTCAATCTCTGTTCCACTGGGGCCTCATTATAAAGCTATTTTTCCAACTTTTTAAGGGGATACTCCACCCAAGAATGTACATTTTGTCATGAATTACTCCCCCCAAGTTGTTCCAAACCTGTACAAATTTCTTTGTTCAATTGAACACTAAGATATTTGTAGAAATGTTAGCAACTGACATTTCTGGGACGTCATTGGCTACCATAGTAGAAACAAATTTAATTGCAGTCAAAGTTGCCCTAGAACGGTCTGCTTTCCTAAATTGTTCAAAATATCTAATTTTGTGTTTAACGGAACAAAAAAATAAGATACAATATTTTTTCCTACAATGGTAGTCGTTCTTTCTGTTCATCCGTTCAAAATATCATTCTATCTGTTCATCAGAAGAAATTTGTGCAGGTTTTGAACAACTTAAGGGTGAGTAAATGATGACAGCATTTTGAGTATTCCTTTCAGGGTTATTTTACAATGACCATTTAATTGGCCATCATGAGATCTTCTGTACTGGTGTATTTTTATAAAATATTATTTTTGTGAAACATGTTTTCATAAAGAGGTGTGTTTGTATTTTCCTTCGTTCACAAGACTCAAGGTGTAATTTCACCAACATAATGTTTTGCTCTGCAAGCAAATTCAGAAGGTTGTTTGGTGATTTCATCGTAGTGACGTCAGATGATAATTGAAAGAAACTTAACACTTAAATCTGTGTTTGGTCAATATTATGACAAAGTTTTTGGTGCCGCCACTTTAAGAAAGTACAAGTGTGGGAGAGTAATTATAGCGGCATCTGGGTAGGCTATGTTTCCACAAGCGCCAAATGTTACACAGATGTTATGAATACTGCAATGTCACTGCTTCTTGTAAAATATTTAAATCTGCCACACGTTGTCATACACTTACACTCATCAAAATTCACATAAACCAAAATCAAATTACAATCAGGGTTGTTAAAATCACCATTCTTTGATTAATGTAAACAGCATGCCTGCATGGGAAAATAGCTATGTTCGTGTAATTGAACTTGGGCTTGACGTGGGAAGCTCCAGCCCTTTCCTGTAATTTCGAGCTTTGAGCGTGATGAAAATGGGAGTTAGCATTGTGCGCTTTGCGCATGACAGATGTGGATAAGACGGAGCTGCTGATGGGGTCACGTGTCATCGCAAGGTCAATCTTACCTTTTGACGGAGGGGTACAAATCATTTTAACCCGAAAGTATGCTGTGACACGCATCATCGTAAGTTACCTCAAACAGACACCTGTCAATCACGTCTTTGCTTTTGTCAGATTTGTCTTTTGTGCAGTCGTGGCGTCTGCATTGACTTAAGGCTTCTACCTGCGCAGTTCTTCTTTTAATCATGAGTGTGACTGGTGTAGTCACGAAGCAGACTGAGGTTTTAATAGCTGTCAGTTACCTGCTCACACTCGATATCCCTCCAGCCTGCTTGAACAGATGGCTATCACTTTCCAGTTGTGAAAATCAAGCTTATACAAACACAAGGACCGAGTCGCACAGCCTTTAATATCCTTTTTGATTGATTTGGTTTCTGGTGGAAGTGAGGGCAGATTTTTTTAGGCCGCCTGTCATGCTCCAGGACTTGTGTGAAAATCATTAAATATAAGCATTAGTGCGTCTCTTCCGGTGCGGGTGGCAGGTGAGAGCTCCTGGTGCAGCTCAATTAAAACAAGAATTTTCTAGAAACGTCAGATTAATACGCCCTTTAATGCTGGTGTATATTTGGTCATATTTCTGAAATTAAATATCTTATTAGTAAAACAGTAGATAAAATATCAGAGCTCATTTTATTTAGGTTAGTGATTATTAGAAATTAGCCTATATACATACAAACACACGATTACAACAGCCCAAATTACTCTTGTTTTTCTTCAAACACACAAAAGCTGCTTAGAAAATGTCAAGTAATTTCGTTATTATATATATAATTTGTATTTTTTTTTTTATATATTTTACATTTTGTTGTACAATTTGGATTAAGCTCAATTAGTGTTCATAGACATTTGATATCTTTACTGGACTTGCTGTAAGTTTTAGCGTAAAGCCACCCTGATTATTGAGCCACATGCGTCGCGCGCTGAATGTGTGGTGGTGACATGAAGAGCGGCGCGGCCTCTTAACCACAATGAACCACTTCCCTGTCACATAACCCCTATATTTCTGTTGCGACATGAAAAAAGAAACACGACGATGCAACGTTTATTAGACGACATGTGTTGAAATACAGTGGTTAATGCAACGAATTCCGTCAAATCTGTGAAAAGAAATCGTTTCAATTAAAACGCGAAGGATACAAACAAAATATGCTAAATTATTTCATTATTTCAAAAGATCATACAGGACAGAGTAAAATTTTCATAATGTAATTTAGAATTTTTGGTAGGCCTATTTTGTATGAATTGTATTTCCTGCATGCACATTTGCTTTGCTGAACATATAGGCCTATAGGCTTACACGTGAAAACTGCAGAATGCTACACTTCCAACAATTTAATACTACCAAAACAATAATTTAGTCTGATGGGATACGACTGAAAAAAATCTAATTTAGATGGGATAAGGCTATATAAACATTGTAATTGCTGTGAAATTGATTAACACGAATTGTATAAAATGTAGCTTATTATTTAAATCATTTTAAAATTAGACAAATTAGATTGTAAAATGATAACATTAATTATTATTTAAAAATATATTATTATTAGCCTATTATTGTGGCAAAAACGTTCAAATGTATGCAGACTTTTATCTCTTTTATTATTTTCAATACGCCTAAAATATTACAATGGTAATATCATTTTTATAAATATAAAAACACACTCAAAATTCTTAAACTATAGTTAAAGCTTTTTTGAGAATTTAAATTTACCGTAAAAAGACTCGAAATGTGAAAAGATTTTGGCATGCCGTTCTCGGAAACCAAATGTAATTTTTATTTATATAATTGTATTATTTAATATATATATATTACACTAAAATAATTATGTCCCTGTTTGTACATTAATGCTAAACGATATTCAAATATATTCTGCTGCTTTTTGTCCGTTAAAACTGTCGTTATTTCCTAATTTATTTTAATAGATTATAAAGGAACATCCGATTTCGACATAATCGAATAGGCCCAATAACTAAAAAGAAATTAAAATTATAATGAAGTCAGATCACATTGCAATGTCTTTGAAAAACAAATACTCTAGTTGTCTATAGGTTTGGGATCCGTTCCATGCTGATTCACTGACATCTTCTGGATAAGAGTGGGAAATACCTGAACTATCTCAGCCTCAATTGTTTACCAAGACATCATTTTTGGGCATCATAGAACATTTAGATTAATCTCAGAATATCAAAATCACATTCGTACAGCATTTTGAGAAATAGACTGAATTGTGACACTCTGAATATTCCCAAAAATGTGGTCTAAGTATAGGCATCTCAAGCTAATTTTGATTCACATGTGCTAAAATTGACTCATGTAAACGAATTAGTAAAGCCTAGTCTCTGTTTTTTTCCGAAATTTATTTTCTCATCACTATAAAATTGGTGTACCTCTTAAAAAGTCCTTCCAGTCTTGTAATATTGATAAGATTAAGTTTCATTGCATGACAAGCTAGAAACTTTTTCAGTAATATCCATCTCTGATGTGTGACCAAGCTTTTATTTTTTTTCTTTGACTGGCTAGGATTAAGAAAACGCTGGTCCTCGATCAGTACATAAAAAGCTAAATTTTACATTTGGCCTTAATCTACTCCCAGGGCTTAAGTAATGTGACAGGGTCCTGTAAGCCACATAAATAACCCACAGGGGTGCAGTGTAGTATACAGGTTCTATGGGACTGTCTGTAATGACCCAACAGGCAGGAAAGGGTCCAGTTACCGCACAGACCCTGAGGTCTTGGACTCTAATATCGGGCAGCTAGGTCTTCATCAGGCCGAGAATGGACCCAGGGGTGGTATTAATGATGGTGTTCCTTCAGCAGGTCCATAAATGATAAATAATAACCATCAGTCATAGCTCAGTTGTGCTGTGCGTGTCACACGACAAGCTAATTTGTTAATGCTGGGCCTTAGAGACAGCCTGTTGGATAGCCGAGTGCTATGAATAACAAGTTCTCCATCACTGTGCTACACACTCACTTTTAACATAAAATATCAATGTTTAAAAGCCTGAAAAATTAACTTTGTAAATTTTGAAAGCAGAAGGTCTTAATATTTCATTTAACAAATTTAGCTCCAGACACAGTTCTGGATGTGGTGTTTTTGGGCGAGGTCACTGATCCTGTTTTCCTTGTAGTTGGGTCCAATTAGACGCCATCAATGTTTACAAACCCACCCTCACAGCGTTTTAATCATTCCTCACCTAAACAGCACCATCAGCATTTTTGCGCCGCACTTTTCCCGTTTCTGTGGCTTTGTCCAACTGAAACCCTTCTTTTTCCTTTTCAAATTATAGCCCAGGTCCTCTTGGCAAGTGCAGCATAATATATGAGCAAACCCATTTAACTGAGGTGCTCTGATCGTCATTCTCCTGAGTTTTATTTTGCTTGGCTGCCATCGCCAGCGGTCAAAGCCCGACTGCCTTCTGCGGGGGAGAGAAAACATTGTTATTCACGATGCCTGGTGCAGAATGTAAGCTAATAAGAGAGCTGTTTGGATTTTTGAGGCTGGAGTGATGTCATGGTTGTGTTCAATCTCACCGTGGATCAATGCCACAACATTTCCTGTCAAAATCAGGAGAAAGACTTTATGTCCAGCCTTGGTCTGAACCCTATGTGGACTGTTTGGGAAGATTTGAGGGCCCTTTTGTTGTATTACATTCCTGAATAGCAATGCCTCGCTGAGGTCCCACAGAGACCACACACAACCACAACCGGTCCAAAATATAGTGTGCGCTCTGAGGTTCAAAAATGTGTCAAACAGTGTTTGCTGCAGACAGCTTCCATATCTTTATTCACAAATGCTCAAAACAAGAAATATTGTTTTAGAACTGTTTTTTAGTACCATTACCATTAGATAACCTATTGCCATTAGATCACCTAGGCCAAACTAGTTTTAATGCTTTCCATTTCAAGGATCTTCCATTCTGATTTTAACATAATATATTTTTATATTAAACCTACAAACTAGAGCATTGGGTTTCTTTCAATGTGTTTTATATTTTACATAATAAAGTACATAATTTCACCACAATTTGCATTTACCTAACAATATGTCAAATTCATAACAGGGCATGGACTTACTTTAAAAAAATGTTTAAAAAATTGTCTCCTGAATTTTAATAATTCATACAGCCAAATATTAACCTAAATGGTCGGCACAAACCATGTTTATCATCGATGCCAGCGAACAGGTAGCCCATTTAGACCATATGATAATCTACCTTGCATTTTTTTTATCCCTCAGAAAGTTTAAACATATAGGCTACTTTTTCGTAAGGCAAGGCTTTAGAAAAACGTATGCCGACACACAATGTTGCCATTTATCATTATCTATAAACTTGATATCCACTGTTGTAAACAATATTATTTGAACTCTTGCAACATTATAATTAAAAGTTTTTTTATATGACGAACCAAAGCAACGCAGGCCCGTTCCAGTCAGACTTTGTGAAATGCAGAGAAAGAGAAAAAACAACGCCCGCTATTTACTCGTTACCTGACGCCAAAGACAGGAAATGACAGCGCCCTCTGCTCCTCCTCCTCCTCATTTCTTTTTCCTGTGAAAGTATGCACTTTTAGGGAATGCCCACCCCCCGGCGAGACAAAAAGGCTTTGGTTTTATTGCTCCGATAAAATGCAGTGAGCTCACGGTCGAGTCGAGGCGCAGTCGGATGTTTCATGCTTGTGCGCGGCTCGGGACGAGAGAGGATCACACATCATTGCCCGATCGGCGGCCCTAAGCGCATTTTATGTTGCTCTCCCCTCTAGTGCAGATGGGTTAAATATGACATCAAAGGTCCTTTAATGTTTCACAGTGCCTCTCGAGTTTCGTGCCTATATCGAGTTCAAAACTAGTGCACGGTGCATTTTAACAGTAGACTTAATGGATCGCAGTCCATAATCAGATTATCACCGGCTTAATGTAGAACAAATTTCACTACAGCCAGCATCAAAAAGGAGTCGCACACTGTAAATCCACACTGCATCTTTTTTATAATTCAGTGTTTGGACACTGAAGAAGACAGAGGGATGAGGTACAGAATGACATGATCTTGATATTAGGGAGATCTTGTAAAAAAAAGAAACATCAGACTGCAAATCAGTTGCACATGTGTGTCATGTCTTCTTCCAAATGTCTTCTTCATGTTTAACTTTTATAGCTCCTTCTCTGTCAGCGTTTATCTCAAAGTTATTTCCTTTCACTGTCACTCCACAGGGTCATCCATATTTCAACAGGTCTTCACTCAAGATGTGGCTTTTCTAGAGAGGGATGCTAGTAATGCCAAGGTCATGGGTTTGAATCCCATGAAAGGTACTGATTCAATATAAAAAGCATTATTCCACTCCAAGTCACATTGGATGTGTCTGCCATGTAAATTTTGCAGTAAATGAAAGCTGTTATGTATTCTGGACAGTTTAATATCAGGAGAACAGTTTATCAGTGGGTTGTTTTATTAAAGTCCCACAATTTTTTAGACCTCCATTATATTAAGCATGGGAGGTATGTAAAGTGATTGAAATGGTCGAAAAAAGGCATTATTATTTTCATTAGAGCCTTTCGCAATATGTACAGTTACAAAGCACATTCCTTTATTAAACATTACTGCATTTTAATAATAATAGTTTTTGCGATTTTTTTGAAAGCGTTTTAGCTCTATATTTTGGCCTTGGTCGTCTGGTACAGTTGTGAATGTAAGCAGCAGTGCTTGAAAACAGGGAAATTGACCCCAGATTTGCACTATTTTAGAAGAAAACTCGCACATATAATCAGTCTTGCACTGGATGTTTTAGACCTTTGCATAAAAACAAATACTGTATATTCACTCTGCTTTCTGAATTAAACTTTATTATACCCCAAAATGGCGAGACGATATACTAACCATTCACCGCCCCTGCTACCCAGAGATCAAGTTCAGCACTATACAGTGGAAATTCAAAGCAAAAAAAAACTGCAATTGATGGCTTCCGCATCCAGGCTGTTTTTGGAAGTTGGGCTATGATGTAAGAGAATAAACAAGAAATCCGGATGTACTCAGGTCAATCAAGACTGGCTTCCATTTCTATAAAAGCACCATCCTGCTGTGCACTTTCTCTCGCCACTTCATACCTCATTCATAATTTCGAATACTGTTTAGATGTTGTTCGTATGGACGCTTATACTCAAAGGTCCGCATGCCGTCCTGGGCAAATAAACAGGCAGGGTCATATCATCCATCTTGCTTGTGCTCTGCATGATCTTGCCCAACAAAAACACGGCTTCTGTTTTCTATCTGTGTGCGAGGTGACTGGGAAAGAGCCAGGAGACACAGGGCCCTGTCGTGTGCCGCTCAGACTGGCATCACTCTTGAAACACTAAACCAACATTGCCTAAATTTGGATTACACAAATTGGCTTTCCTCTGACTCACTACTTCCTCTTTTAAGGTCATTCTTAGTGCTTGAGTTATGTGTAGTGGCCAGGTTATTGTTGACCTGTTTTTAGACAGCACAATTGAAATCAAATATATATATATAAACAAATATTTTATTCTCCACAGATGTATCAAAATCATAATAATCGAAACATATATGCCACTGTGCTTTGTAAAAGTTCAAGAACTGGTGGATTGGAAGTGATTTATGAGACATAACATATGGGCATATGGCAGAGTACATACAGTCTCCCCTGTGTATGAATCACTCCTCTGACTCTGACCATGATTACCATCAGTGATAACATACAGATTCTTAAGAAGTCAGGTTTCTTAAGACATCATTTTTACCACACAGGATTTCTCCTGATCAAGGTTATTTTAGGTTGCTAAAATTAAAACTTTTCTGTTCATTTAAATAAAATAAAATATTGACGTAAAAATGATTGGAAAAACTTAACTAAAGGAAAAATCGAAATCTTGCCTCAAAAATAAACTGAAATAAGTTTTAATGCACTAAAATTATAATAATAAACAAAAACTAAAATAAAAATGAACTTATCTTATATAGCAACATACCAAAATTGCTAAAACTTTATGTAAAATTAACATAAAAATCTAAAAATAAAAGCTAATTAAAAATATTTATAAAACTAAGTAAAACTAAAATCAAAACTATAATAACTCTGCTCCTGATTACATCAAATTAAAGTCGCAATAATGCTGTCAGTGCGCTATTTCTCCTTTTTGTTTTTAAGAAGATTAAGTGATTAATATTGTGATATTATGTGCTATTAGTTTATTATGTGCTATTATGTGCATTATGTGCTATTAGTTTATATTGATATAATATGATGAATTGTAATATTATAACGTTATATTTTCCTTTATTTTGACATTATATTATAGCCATAATATATTTATTTAAACCCTTACCAATGGTAATACCATGGTATATGATAACAATAGTATTAGTATTCTATCTGATACCTCACTATGGTACTACCAATGTGTGTTCTTGTAAAGGACTGCAGGTAACTTCAAAGACTCCGTATTTCAAGTTTCAATAATCTGATCGTTCAAATAACTTGTGTGAACCTCTCTTTTAAGATCTCCCATAATTTCTTACTCCATCTGTTCCACTTTACTCCCTTTAAATGGTATGTTGAAAAGCAAATTGATTTACAAGGTCCACAATTCCTTGGAACGTCATTGGTCCGTTTATAAAAGCCATATTCTGCCAACAGAATTAACCTGAAATAACACATTCGTAGTTTTATTTGGCCCACGAACTAGCAAACTAGAAAGGTAATCATCAATTAATGTGCTCATTCTAATGTAAACACTCTTGAAATGAAGCATTGTTAATTACCATGAACAAATAAACCTATTTAGTGGAATGTACATTTTTATTTTTAATTTGACATTTACACAGCCAAGGGCAGACATTTGTTCTCATTTAGTCGCTAGCGTACATAAAAGGCCGCTATATGCTATTTATAGAAATCATTCAAATCATTTTAGTAAATTGATTACCTAAATATTTCATCCACACTTGATTGACAGCAATGTTCCAGTGTCTAGCATAAACATATTCCCTCACAATTCTCACATTTAAAAGAATTACATAACATAGAAGTGTATGTGATCGTTTACAAACTGTGTGTGTTCTTGCTCCTATATGTATATGATCTTTAACATCCCGTATATGAGTTCCAGGTGCGTGTATGTGTGGTTTGTGACAGCCCACCTCAGCGCAGGGGTGATGTGCTCCATCTCGAGTTTTGCCTTGTTTCTTTGGCATATGAAAACAGGCAGTGTCAGGTCTCTGGTAATGACTGACCTCACCATAGCTTTGCTACAACACAGATTGCCTTACGATCCCCCCACTGAACGTATGCCAACTGCAGCCCTGCCTTACAAAAATGCCACTTAAAGAATCCCAGCTGCCAATGTTACAAAGCATTGTTTGGATCTGCATAGGAAAAACCAGCACAGTTATATCTCACCCTCTGCATGTGGACTTTATTAAAAAAAAAAAAAAAAAACTCCGGGAGAACCGTAGTGCCACTCTGTGATCAGAAAGGATTTAATTAAACTTTTCTCTTTTGCCAATCTGTCACTGCCGAGCCTAATTTGTTAGTGTGTGTGCCGTGATTAAAGGACCCGCCGCGCCCTAGTGTACCACACCGATTTCTCCCGTCTTCCCATTCCAGGGAATTTTCCAGCTATGAGACAAACCCCCCCAGTGTCAGAATCTAGACTGTATCTGTAGACATTTACAGATTGCCATTGCTGCTAATGTATCTGCGCTCGCTGCCACAAGTCAAGTCATAATAATTAAAGACACGCTGCATCTCAAGAGCACATTAATCATGCTTTATATGGACTTTGAAGCTGTAATGAAAAACAGCCACCCATACGGCTTTATTGCGCTTGTACAAATTGTGGCGAGTGTATGCTGGTATGCCCCATTTCTGAGTGGTTTTAACAGGAAACGGCAATAAGAAAAGCAAAAATAAACTGGAGTGAATCGAGGAGACAATCAGCGGTTACGCTGTCTTGACTAACTCACATAAGACAAAGCCTGATCTGTGTGTGTATGAAACATTATCTTCTTAAAAATGGCTTCAGTTAGCCTATTATGAAGATATTCAAGTTAAATGAATTAAATCTACTCATTTTACCCCAGGTGTAGTAACTGGTTTTGATTAGTACACAGAAGGAATTGCATTTTAAGTTAACCAGGAAATAAAGGTTAATTCGTCCATTTATTAAAATCAGCTCAATTGAAATCGTTTACTGGACGCAGTAATTCGTTTTATTGCATAGTCTTAATCAAGTAGCATATGTCGACTAATATATACACACTGTGACTATCAGAAACTCTAGTTTTGTAGCTTTTTAATGTTTCTAAATAATAAAGAATTAAAGGTCCAGTGTGTAATATTTTTGGAGTATCTATTGACAGAAATGCAATATAATATACATATCTTTAGTGGTGTAAAAAGACCTTACATAATGAAACGTTATGTTTTTCTTACATTAGAATGAGCTATTTCTATCTACATAGAATTCAACGTGTTGTTTCTACAGTAGCCCTAAACGGACAAACTGCTCTACAGAGGGCGTTTCGTAAATACGTTATCTCCTTGGACAAAGAAGAAAAAACGTGATGACATCTTAGTTCTGTGTCAGCCTGTGTAGTGCTTCGAAAGGGAGGGGTGGAGTGAGCCGTTGGTTGCAATTCATAACCTCACCGCTAGATGCCACTAAACTTATACACTGGACCTTTAATTATACATGTAAATGTAGGGTCAGTCTATAATGTACCTAAATATTATCCTATACATAACATGAAACAAAGACACTGGAACAACATTTTCAGCATGCGAGTATGCTTTTAAAATCAATATTCTCTTCTACATTCTGGATACAGTGATCATTCAAAGAAGTTACATTATCTCGCCTATAAATTGTGATTATTACTTTTGAACACAATATTAGTTGCGAAATCATAGCAATATCCACACAGTGCATTTTTTTATGAGAGCGGCAAAGTATGTTGTTAGTTAACAAAAAGGTAGAGCATTGTAATAAATTACGAATCTGATACAGCTGTAAGCAAGAGCCAAAAGTTAAGTCCAGATAGTGTTAGATGGACAAGAGAAAACACAGTACATATGTGGTTTTATGTGCATGTAAAAGTGTTTATTAGAAAAAGAACTACTGTTGAAGAAATCAAAGTCATTCTCATAGTGCACATGTTCACTGAAGGGTCTCTCTCTCTCTCTCTCTCTCTCTCTCTCTCTCTCTCTCTCTCTCTCTCTCTCTCTCTCTCTCTCTCTCTCTCTCTCTCTCTCTCTCTCTCTCTCTCTCTCTCTCTCTCTCTCTCTCTCTCTCTCTCTCTCTCTCTCTCTCTCTCTCTCTCTGGCAGTCAAAATAAAAAAAAGATTGGTTTATTATTTTTAAATTAGCTCTTAAACAGGCAGATTGCAGATTGCATTTGATCTCTCAGGCTTGCATTTGATCAGTTTGACATGCTGTACAGTACATGTGAATGGGGAATGCCTTCTTTTTTACAAAGTTGTGTTGTTGTTCATTGTAATCTATACCTGGAATTTTGTTTTAATTGATGTTTGTTATAATTAATGATCCTAGTGGGGGTTTTGTTTGTTTGTTTGTTTGTTTAGCAGCCTCCAGTTTTCCTTTACCTGAATCACAGACTGACAATTAAAAATTGAATTACTTTATTACAACAAACTTAAGCAAAAACATATTATGGTAAAGATCAAAATCATATCTCTAAGTCACCTGTGAGGCGTATTTAAACATCGTGCTTTGATAAACGACATCTCGCGTTGCCAGACCTCATACTAAAGTCAACGGTCCGTGGGCGTGACTGAGGCTGAGACTAAACGTTATTTTATGAAGATTTTTGGAGCAACAGTGCCATCTTGTGGCATTTTTGTGGTCATAGGCGTACGTATTTGGGTGTCAAAGTAATGAACTGAAATGAACTGAAGGCACAAGTCACAGCAGCGGCCTGTTCATCATTTTACAGAATAAATGAAAGGTCAAACATTTCACCTGTACAATCATACAAAATGTCCTTTTTAGTACCTCTTAAAACACTTTAATAGCTTAAAGATTTCATTTTTTTACTTGATCAATTCCAGCACATATTGCATTCATAAATATCTGTCTATTGCACAGTTTTAATAGTCTTGTTTCCATTAGTCCACAATCCAACATCATATTTGTAAAAAACGATCTAAACGTGTTGTTTTCGGGGGACTCAGAGGCTCTTGGTGCATTCCATCAATCTCATCTGCCACTCTGCTGACCCCACGGGGATGCAGGAGACTATAGTAAAGTGCCAAAAAACCAAGTCCCATCGAATTAGAAAATACTATAAAAAACAACATAGGCAAGAAGTAATCCGTTCCCTCAGATTCTGGTTTGAACAGAAACAGCATGATGGGAGCAGCAATGTTTTGACTCAAAGTGAGGATGTAATACACTGTCATGTGAACTTTGGTGTTTTCCCCTTTTATGTTAAAGAAGGTGAAAAGTAGAATGATTCCAACAGTGGCTCGATAAAGATGTTCAAGACGCGGTGAAATGCAAAAGTCAGTCTTCTCTAGATGAGCCCAGATGGTTCCCACTAGCCAGATAAAGGCCATTGCTAGAGGGCTGAAGGTGGAAAGCATGATAAAGATGGTGAGACTGAGGATTCGAGGGGTTATGGTGAATATCTTGTAGAGCAGATATACAGCTGTGGGCATTCTAGAGGGCATCTCATTAACGTGAGGTAAAGAACGCCGGAAACATCGACGATAATCCACTGTGGCCCAGGCTATGTTGAGGAAAGACATAGCCATGCTGATATCTAAAAAGAGATGAATAATTATTGATCAAAAACAAAATTCAAATGTTTGTATAGTCTGATGGGCCAAAGAAATATGTGCCAAATTGAATATATATGTTCAGAATGATCATATTTTGTCTCATGCAGTAGCATTCAAACATTTTTTTGTTTGCGATTTAAGATTGCAAAATGATGGAAAAGCAGGTCAGAGACATGTATAAGAAAGTGTACCATCATTTTTAAGTGTTTCAAATTTCTCGTGTCAAAATTCATGACTGTCTAGATTTACGTGGAAGATGTTCATGATTTTATCTGTACAAGACTCACATTGTAAAATGGAGCGATGGTTGTACTCCAGTATGATATAGAGTTGCAGAACAAGTTGAGGAACACTTTCAAGGAAGGTCTCGAACAAACGGAGCATGCTCAGATCTGTAGCTAGGGCGAAAAGACGTAACTGCACATCCTCTTGAGTCTGACCTAACCACAGGGCTTTATAACTCCTTTTCAACAGATGATGATACCTGATAGCAATGGAAAGATCAAATTATTTGCATAACGTGACAGAGATTGTTGACTCTGTAGATTAGTGTAACATGTATCAAAAACTTTCGAGAACTTCAACAATACATTTTAATTTGCTGCCTTCTTATTTTAAATTCAGACCTTAATGCTCTACATTAAGATGGAAATAAATTATTACATTTTCTCAGAAGTTACCTTGTGAAAATGCCAATCTGCAGTACATGTATCCCAATCAGATGTCCAGTCGACAGAGGTTTGTCTTCGTCTTCATAATTCTCATTTTTCTTGTCATCTTCAAACCATGCATAACTAAATATTTGAATGCACAAAGATCCGCTCACAATAAAAACAAGCGTAAGTACAGCCCAGGTACAATGTCCGCCCCTGAAATATTGCACAGTTAACAAGAGATCTGAAATAATGTCTCCGATATAAAAAATCAATCCGATAATGGTGCACAGCCATCGGAATGTGGTAAAACCTCCTCCAGAGGCCATGATTGTGTTTTGTGGAATGCTGAAAGCTGATTTTCCATGTAACCGTTGGAAATGTAGAAGGACATTGCTGGCAGCGAGAACAGCTAGTGGACTCACCCTGTCCATATTCTTACAAAAACACTGAAAACCTGCAAGAAATAAGCGAAAGAGACAACCATCAAAATGCAGCTTTACACAGTTCAATTGATATCAATCAATTGTTGATTTCAATGAATAGGTCACCCAAAAAAACAATAAATCTGTCATCTTTTTTTCACTCTTATGTCATTCAAAACCTGTTCATATGACTGCAGTGAAAACCCTAATAAGTTGACTGAACTAAATTGATTGAGTAAACTCGTTGCCTCAATTTAATTGAGTAATGGAGTCTCCCGAAACTCGCATATTTAAGTTTATTTAACTTTGCGGTTTTGTAGACTATACTTCAATCTTTCAGTTCACCAAACGTGGCGCTTATTTAATGTACTCAAATTATTTTGTTCACTTAACTTGGTATTAATTTCAAGTGTACTTAAATATTTGTTCACTTATTTGTTAACATAATGATGTTATTATTTTTGAAGCTTTGTGCACACAGAACTGAAATAAAACAATGAACAGCATATTTAATCTTTGAATTTTTATTGACAAAATGTCACAATATTAATTAAAATACAGTAAAACACTATACTATAATGGGAATGGGTCACCGCCACACTGTAAAGGTGGTAACAACCAAATTAACTGCAGTACATCAATTGTACAACTCTATGCACATTTACAGTATACTTCACTCAAGTATCACAATTATGTTAATGTAAACATAACTATTACATTTGACAGTTTAAGCTGTGCAAACATTGCAAACTAAAATAATTACATATATAAATACATATAATAATTACTTTATAATTACTTTATTACATTAGTCTTTCACCAAAATTACACAGTGTTACAGTACAAATATACTGTGGAAATATTAAGGTGAAATATTAATATAATAAGGTGGTATAACAACAGTAAAAATGTCCAACATTAACTGGTGGACTTGCATCGATTGTACAACTCTGTGCACCAATTACACTTTTTACGCCTCACAATTGTTAATGTACTGAACATGTAGGCTACACATAATAAAAACTACATTTCACCATTTAAGCTTTGTGCAAACACGGCACATTGTCACTGAACATTGTCTTCGAAGAATAGAAGAAGTCAAATGCAAGGAGTTGGGGGACTGAAGATCAGTGTCCTCGAATAAGATCAGCTCTGGTACATCAAGGATAGTGTTGCGATGATCAGACACCTAGTAAAAAAACAGGTATAAATAGAGTATTGTGATCAGGAATCAAAGGTTTATCATCAATGCATGCTTATCAGAATGCACATTAAGTTTATTAAAATAGCTAATCACTAACCCTAAACCAACATTATATTAACATGTATACTGTACATTTGAATTGATGTAAATGTAGATGCTTCCTGCAAAGAATTTGGTATACAGTTTTGAAAGTATGCATTATAAATGACGTTTATTATATTGAAGACTTGAACAAAAAAGTTGCCACCTTTATATATTAAAGTAATGCTTCACCCAAAAATGAAAATGTACTCACACTCAGGTCTTTCAATATATAGATGAGTGTGTTAAAGACCTTCTGAAGTGACTCAATGGGGTTTGGTAAGAAAAATATATATATTTAAAACTTTTTAAAGTAAAAAGTTTTGGGTGAACTATCTCTTTAAAGAACAGATGTACTTACTTAACATGACTTGAAGAAAGAAGTCATCATCTCCGAGCATGATAGGCGGTCCTCAAAGAACAAGGGTTCAGACATCGGTTGGTTGGGCTGACTTTAGAGGAAAAGATTAAATTCTATAAATGCCAGAAAAACTTAATATCAATCTATTTGAAGCATTGTTATGAGAATATGTGATTTAAATTAAGATTATCATACATAACACATTACTGATATGAATATAAGAAATAAATTACATGTTGACAATGTCCCAATCGTGTTTTTGTATGAATTTTTGCCAGATTAACTTTCAAACTACTAATGGAGTTGAACGTACAAAGACAGTCCTTGTGTAGGCATGGAAAAGGTACAGTTTTTGTATGACCACCATGTTTCAAACGATAATGTTTGAGAAGTTCCCCTCTTTTTGCAGAGTCAAAAATGCAATACTTACATTTCCACATGTCGTTGTCTCATGTTACCTGTAACAGAAAAAATTGAAAATATTAAGTTTAACAAAGTCAGTGCAAAAACAACGAAAATTACATTATAATTAAGATGGTAATCTTACAATGTTATCCAAAAGAAACCTAAACATCCAAATAAAGGTGACAATCATACTGGAAGGTACATCAGATATGGCTGTTAAATACGTAAATTACTTTGTAGCTAATTACTGGTGACCAGTGTGAAGATGGTCTGTAATTTCGCATATACTGTATATGCCTAAACATCACTACCCTTATTCGTCTCAGCTATAGTTGCAATGTTCTTATAAAACACAATTAACCTATAATTCATACTTTACAAATGCACTGTACAAGTCAAAATATGTAAAAAGTCAACTTCTCAATCATACCTTGAGAACATTATATTGAAAATATTGTTATTTAACAGCGACAATGACAAAGTTTGCCCTGGACAGGCTAACCCACGTGGTCTAAAGTTAAGCAGTAACGATGGCTACCATGTGCTTTCTCTCGTCACAAAATCATTTAAAAAATATCTGCGAGGTTGGCAAAGTTTGAGCGGGAAAAAACAACGTTAACTGATCTCAGAAGTGGCTGTCATGTTCTTTACAACAGAAATACACCATTACACTATGATTAAGTGTTTGAACTTATATGTTTCAGTATTACAAATCAATAAAGAACCATTTTATATCTCAGTTATCATAGCGTTACCATCACAAATCCATACCGTTAATTGATGGCTACGATAGCAAGTTTGACCGGGCTGCATTGTCTTTTATTATAGAAATGTACCAGAAGGATTTAAATAAACATATTTCACTTTTATAAATCATACAAAATAACGTTATATATAAATAAATGTACTTACCGAACATAGCACATATTCCGTCTTGAACTGTGAGTGTCAGCTCAGCAACAGAACAGACGAGGCCAAAAGGACCAACTTTGTAATCCACCAATCGGTGCATTAGTTTTCTTGTTGCTAGGCAGAACAGAACTGCTTCCATGGAGTGAACCGTTTTAAGTAAAAATGACCAAAAGGATTTTTAAAGGATTGATCATGATTTTGAGCTCACAAGACTTGAAATTGTAAGTTTAAGCATTTTGAAGGTACATAAAGTTAAATCAACTCATATTTTTAAATGTCAGGACCAAAATGGAAAATTGTAATTAATGTTTAGTCAACATCACTTGATTGTTTAAGTACATACAACATTAGGGTTTGGAACACAAAAGTAGAGAGGCTATTTTGAGAAATGTCACAGTGGTTTTGTGTCCATACAATAAAAGTCAAAG
This sequence comes from Triplophysa rosa, assembly GCF_024868665.1. Classification (NCBI taxonomy): domain Eukaryota; kingdom Metazoa; phylum Chordata; class Actinopteri; order Cypriniformes; family Nemacheilidae; genus Triplophysa; species Triplophysa rosa. The sequence goes on from NC_079912.1 coordinate 11,496,793, forward strand.
GTGGTCAATGTTGTTTGGTAACCAACATTGAAAATATCTTGTATTCACTTTAAATGAACTGTATTTTGTATTTAAATTTTTGTTTTTGATTGACTACTTCACATACTTAATTTCTTCAGGTTACGTATATATGTAGTTGTTGCTATTCTGTTGCTTTTATATCTACTATATGGACTTTGTCCAGGTCACTAATCACCACACTGTGATAATGGAATGAATTTAGTGTATCACAAACTGCTTTCCTCAACCAAACGGATTATGTAATACATAAACTGTGTGACACAGGATCACAATGTCACATGTAGCCTATTTGTACATGTAGCCTGTTTCCGACCACAGTACCTTTTTAAATAACGTTCCTCATTTTTTCTCACAGGTTTGTGGTATGTTTTCAAAAGTGCATTTTTAGTAAGTGAAATATGCACCTTAAAGTTTTTTACGTTACATTTTTTGTTATCTTTATCATGTCTTGGTAAGTGCATGTTGAATTACTATTGTGTATAACATCTGCTTTACCTTATATGTCTGTGTGAAATTTACCTATATTTGGTGTACAACTCCAAAGAAAACAAATGAAAAACATATTTACATTACAAAAAGTGCATATGTTAAGACAGTAATATACAGACCTTTGACGTAAACACGCAATCAAAAGTATTTGCCAAGGTAGTTAACAATCACTTATTATTCAAACAGGATTTGATATTAAATCATTACATTTATTCACATTAGCTATATGGAAACATTAAAAAGTCAGAATCTGAATTTACCAGGGCTTTCATTCTTCGGCTTCTTCACACGGCTTATTCACAACCAGACTCTGTGTGATTTCTCATAATTCAGCTGACAGAGCAAACCACTCCCTTCCTGTACTTACTGTCTGAGATAATACACACCCAGATACGTCTTTTATGTATGGGGTTAGCCCAATGACAACAAGCATTCAATCTGTACTACCTTTTTGAATGCAGAGGAAGGCTCTGGTCTCCACACTCTTCTGCTCTCCTGTCTTAACCTGGAAACAGTGGTTAGACATTCTGAACATTGCTTAGATCCTCATCTGAATATGAAACTATTCATTTGTTTACAGTGTGCTGTGTTTATGTTGTTATGGCTGCATTTATTTTTCAAAAATGAAACGCAGAAAATGCCTGCAATGGTATGCTGCTTTACATGTTTCACAGCATGTTAAAACTTGATCATCATTCTAAGTGTGTTTTATGGACAAATGCTTCTTTGGAAGATTAATAGCCCGTACAAACCCATAGACACAGGTGTCACAAATTATTTCACGGGTGATGATCTGAAAAGATCCTTTCAAAGCTTTATTGCTTTCGATTTAGGAAATCTCTGAGTGACATCTACTGAACATTTTTTTCAAAAGCTTGTTTTTGTTACTAAAGGTATGTTTCAACCCATTTATCAATTGTAATGCAAGTATTAATAATGTCCTATATGTTACATATTGAATCAGAATCAGAAAGAGCTTTGTTGCCAAGTATGTTTGCACATACAAGGAATTTGTTTTGGTGACAGGAGCATCCAGTACACAGAGACCATAACACAATAGAATACAGTACACAGATGGTTTAAATAAGGGCCTATGGGTATACAAAATTAAGAAATACAATAAACATAAGATAAAGATATATGATAAAGAGTAAAGCTATGTGTGTATGTAAATATGTACAAGTAAAAATAAGAATAGACTATTGTATGTACAAGGTGCTATATACAGCAGAATGAAATATAATTTACAGAAAAAGTTGCATAAAAAATAGATAGTGTATTATCTGGAGGATATAATTAATATTGCACTTAATTATTAATTGCATGGTGCAACATTTAACTGTTCAAGAGGTAGATGGCCTGAGGGAAGAAGCTGTTTTTGTGTCTGGTTGTTTTGGTGCTCAGTGCTCTGTAGCGCCGACTGGACGGCAGCATTGTGAAGAGATGATGGCTTGGATGTGAGAGGTCCAGGGTGATTTTCTGAGCCCTTTTCCTCACTCTGGATGTATACAGTTCTTGGAGGGTGAGCAAGGGAGCACCAATGATCTTCTCAGCAGTCCAAACCGTCCTCTGTAGTCTTCTGATGTCTGACTTTGTGGCTGAGCCAAACCAGACAGTGATGGATGTGCAGAGGACAGACTCTATGACAGCTGAGTAAAACTGTTTTAATAGCGTTTGTGGTGGGTTGAACTTCTTCAGCTGATGTATTGACTTCTTCAGTTGATGTATTGACCACATTTCTTAAACAAACTGATATAAAACAAGTTCGGAAAATATTGCGGTGACATACAGTACATGTCAAATAGGGCTGTTAACCCTTAATCAGTAGGTGAAATTTGTTTTATGTTGAACAAACATTCTTTAATTGTCTTATAATGAGTCTTTTTCTTGGGGTTAGCATTATTAGAAGCAAGTTTTCATCAAAACCTCTGGCGGTTCCTATTTTTTGTACATTTTTTTTTGGCATTTTAATAGTTTTTTTGCCAGACAGTAGAGAGACAACAAGCAGCTTACGTTTTTTTAAATGTGTGCATTTGCTTTATTTTATATATAAAAACACCAATTCATTATGAAGAGCATTCAATGTATAGAGAATGTGCTTCTTGGTTTCATATTATTTTAAGGCAATGGTGAACAATATCAATATAATTTAGTTGCCTATTAAATCATGCAATTTAATAAGGATGATATTGTTATTATTATCTTTATTCTGGTTTGGATAAAAGTGTACTTATATATAAATTACAAACGTGAAACATGTAATTTACTAATACATTCAACTCAACTTTGTGGTGTTACTGAGTAAAGTCAGAGAGAACTTGATAGACTATGTATTTCTTAGCAGTTCAGTTTATGCAAATTATTTGTCCTTATATGATTTTGTTGCTTGCATTTTTGTTTGTTCACTGTAATGTTTGCTATTATAAGTATTATATAAAAATATTGTAATCATTTTAATCTAAAAAAATCTTAATAACAATGTCTTAATTTTTTTGTAACAGGAAACTATCACTGTCAATACACCACCCCAGTCCAGCAGATGGCGCTACTGCAGGTTACGCTACTGTAAAAAGTGCCTTAAATCGAAAAATATAGTGGAAGAAGGCAGGCAGAAGTAGGCGTTAAGACTGACGTGCTTGCTAGATAACAATAGTGGAGACGTGTTCCTCACTCACACACTGAGTTTGGTAACCAAAAGTTATCTAAACATCCACCAAAATGGGCATCCGAAAAAAGACGAATAAGAATCCGCCAGTGCTCAGCCACGAGTTTGTGATCCAGAACCATGCGGATATTGTATCGTGTATTGCTATGGTGTTCCTGCTCGGCTTGATGTTTGAGGTAAGAATCGTCTCCTGTTTAATTCACTCTTCATTGCACATATAAAACAAACCGGTAAAGAACTAAGAAACGAATATCATCTGCATGTTGGAGAATCATACAGATCCTTCCTGCTCTATCACAGTTTGAATTCCCAGTCTCAAACCTTTCACTTCCTTTAACTGCATATGTCAACTGAATCGCGTTACGTATTTGTAATTACATTTAATGTACGAAATAATGAACTTCAAATTCATTTTGGCGATTCAAAAAAATCAGTCTTGCAGTAGGGTTTACTTTAAACGTTGTACTAGTTGGTGTTTTGCACAGATGTGATGACCGAGAGACTGGGCTTTCGTTTGAAACGTTTTCAGGAACTTTAAAAACGTAGTAGATTAAAGGCATAACTGCGGATTGGTTACAGTTGTAGCAGTGCTTAACGGAATGACAGAATTGATTTTATTATAATTGCGCAACGTTGTAACGTTAGCTGCATCGATACTTTTACGCGCAAATCAAGTGTTACGTGGCAATCGAAGAATGACTGAGGGGGCTGTCATCAGTGCTTAACAGCAGGAGAACCTTCTCATCTTCCATCCAGCTCCCTTTTTTTTACAAGCAAAACCCATCTACTGATAGCAGTTTAATGATTTTACACCATCAGCACTAGTTGGGGCATGCGAGTTTGCACATCGGTTTGATTTGAACGGTAGATTACTGAATAGCAGCTCCAGTGCTGATGCATTGTGGGATTTGAAGTTCCCTTGCAGGTTGGGAGCTGTTAAAGGGCAGTTATAATGTGATACAATTTACAAATGACATAAAGTAACGATGTAATATTTAGTGTCTTGTTTTGAAATATTAAAAAAATTGCGTGTAGCTTTTAGCTGTAATATTCATTGAATATGAAAGTGACTCAGTGTATTATCTAATGCTGTGTATTGTAGAATGACATCCCTTACGAAAATTAACCAAAATTAATTTACTACTATAATCACAAATTTACTATGGTCTCACTATAGTAACATAACCTGGCCATTATATTTTTAGTAAAACTATGGTAATTCAAATAATGGTCAATTCTCCAAAAAAATATGGTTGCTACGCTTTATAAGACCATGGTTAATTTTCTTAAAGGGGAAGTATTTAAACAATATCGCCAAATGTAAACTAAAAGTAAGTCATGTTGACTGATTGTTTTCCAGATTACTTCAAAGGTGGCAGTTTTGTTCATCACTGTGCAATACAATGTCACGATTCCAGCAAATGGTAAGCATGCGTAAAACTACCTCTTCTAATTATTTGTTTCAGTTCCACTGCATGCGATTTTAGCATTTAATTCAACTTTATTATCATCATCTCTATGCTCGCATTTTATTCGTATTGGGTTTTTAGGAGGTCCGGAAGAAACGGCTCTGAATTACTTCCACTACGGTCTGAAAGATGTAGCTACTGTCTTCTTCTACATGCTGGTGGCCATAATCATGCATGCCATTATTCAGGAATATGTCCTCGACGTAAGTGTCCGTTGCTGCTTTCTCTTGCGATTGAGTAAACCCCAGCTCACATTTTTGCAGTTCACTTGTTTTTTAACTAACCGGTAGATGTCAACAAAAAGATGTAAGTGTATTTGTCGAGCCATTGTAAATAAATATTTTCCTTTGTTTTTTTTTTCATTTACGTAATTCAGAAAATCAACAGGAAGATGCACTTCTCTAAAACCAAGCACAGCAAGTTCAATGAGTCCGGTCAGCTAAGTGGCTTATACCTCTTTTCCTGCCTGTGGGGAGCCAGCATTCTTGTCTCCGTAAGAGCTGTGGCGCTCGGTTTCACATAAATAGGAGCTTGTGTGTAGGTCCGTGTATATATCAGTGTCTGAAAGATTAATTTGATTTATGCTGTTTCACATGAAGGAGAATCTCCTGTCCAACCCTGTCAGTCTGTGGGATGGCTACCCGCACACCCTTATGCCGTAAGTACCGCAGGAATTCTGAGAAATGCATGTATCTGTCATTTTATGAAGTCAAGTATAACATGTTAATGCTTAAATAGTTCACACAAAATTATTCTCATTGCTCTAAAAGGCCAAAAAAAGTTTAAAGGAATAGTTCAATAGTTGAGATTTTGGAAGTTTCAGAAGTGCAGCGGTATTTGAATTTATATTTCAAATGTATTATGAATGTGCTTTTTGGAGCTTAGCTTAAGTTGAAGCTATAGTTTAAATTCTGTATAAACATCTAAAGATGGCATTATAAAAATAATTTAACATTATAGTATAAAAGTAAACTTAGTATTCAACTGAAGAAAGTAAGTCATATAAACTACTTTATTATTAACACTAGTTTTGTATTAGGCTAAATAAATCCTGTCATGTTGTATGCTGGTGAAAATCAGAATAGTGATTTATCATTGTTTATGTGAGAGTGTTACAATTACAAAGCATGGCTTTAAGAAAGTATGAATGAGAAGATGGGGTTGAATATTAAAGGCACATATTCCATCCCCCCTCCACCGTGAGTTTTCTGATGATCCACATCACGAGGCGGCATTAGTTACATCAACTGTAAACTGATAGGCCAAGCTGCTTCACATCAAGAAGGTTGCTCAAAAGCTATCGTGACAGTGCTGATCAAATTATGCTGCATTAGCCTACCTCTAATTCTCTCTTCTGATTCTCGTAGACTTTACTGTATGTAACACACAGCTCGCAAACGCAATTATCATCGATGTTTGATTTCCACAAGTCGCGGAGATGCTAAAGGAGTTCCTTCTGTTTCAGATTCCAGTTGAAGTTCTACTACATCTGTCAGCTCGGCTACTGGCTCCACGCAATTCCTGAGCTTTACTTCCAGAAGGTCAAGAAAGTGAGTCTTTCAGTAGGACTTGTGTTATGATCAAAACCTAGTGAAAATGAGATTTTCTTCAGTGTAACCAGACAGATTTCCCATTTCAGAGGGGTTCAGTGTTTTTCAAAGATGTACTTTAGGAGAGTACAGTGAAGACATGACCATAGAGAAACACGTAGTGCAAAATAGATGGTTTGGCTTTCAGGGATACTGTGTTTATTTGGATATTTTAATACATGCTGTAATTTCCTTTTGTTTATTTTTCAGGAAGACATTCCTCGTCAGCTTGTTTATATAAGTCTTTACCTGGCCCATATCGCTGGAGCCTACATTCTAAAGTAAGCTATTCACAAACATGTGTATGCTAAACACGGTGTCCTTTTCTACGTCAGTGGTTCTCAAACTGTGGTACGCGTACCACTAGTGGAACCCAATGAGCTGCGTGTAAATTAAGCTTCTTGTGTATTTCTGAAATTGAACCGCTGTTGTTAAAGGGATACTTCCCCCAAAAGTGAAAATTCTGTCAACATTTAATCGCCCTCAGATTGTTCCAAACCTGTATAAATTTCTTTGTTTTGCTGAACACACAGGAAGAAATTTAGAAAAATTTTAGATCTCGCCCCCCATTGACTCCCATAGTAGGGAAAATAAATACTTCGGGAGTCAATGCGGGGCGAGATCTGACATTCTTCTAAATATCTTTCTGTGTGTTCAACAAAACAATGACGTTTTTACAGGTTTGGAAGAATCTGAGGGTGAGTAAATGATGGCAGAATTTTCATTTTTGGGGGAAGTATCCCTTTAAAGCTGTATAGCTCTAATTCAACAAGTGTCTGCCTCTTCTCGAGGTTAAATCAATGAAGCACACGTTGCGATTTAGTTTTGACGCACCACTTTGACAAGAGCCGCTGCAGTAAAGTGTGAGTCTAATAAAAAGTAAAAGGAGACAGACTTACTTAAAATGCACCCTATAATCACCACCCTATAACACTCCTGTCCCATTTATGTATAATCTCATCTCTAGATATCTGTTTGTTATATTGTGGTTCTCTGCATGTTTATGCATACTTTTGTATTAAATATTCTGTTCACATTGTCTGTCTTTAATGTAGATTTGGAGTCTTTCTACAAGTCCCCATAAAGTTAATAAATCCCCCATATGAGTAATTTACAGAGCCCTGTTTACAGTGCACTACAGAAGTGTTTTATGTCCACTATTACTGCTGACTAACTTGAAAAAAATAAATATGTTCTTTAGTTTGAAAACAACTTATAAATAAAAGTATTTGTATTAGAATTGGAGGAGGAGGTGTATGGAATCATAAGGCAAGTAAATATTTATTTATTACTATTAATTTGAGTGTTTATTCATGTGTTTTCTATGGCGGTCATTAGGTGGTACTTGGAACAACTCATTTTAGTAAAGGTGGTGCTTGATCTGAAAAGTTTGAGAACCACTGTTCTACATGATTTAACATATGTCGTGCAAATCTTTGTGTACACTTTTGTTCAAAGGTTTAGGGCCAGTTACTCACTACTCAGCATTTTTACCCACGTATTAGAATTAGAATAGACAACTTAATTTATGGTTTTCTATAGTATCAGGCTAAGGTATAACATAACTGTCTGTAACTCTACAATATTTTGTGACTGAAAAAAATCCTAAATGAATCAAAACTTGTTAAACATTGAGTGCGTTTACATGCACAAAATAAACGGATATCTTATCAAAAATCAGCTTAAAAAGAAACCTGTTTTCATGTATTTACATGCATAGTAACAAACCGACTCCGCAGAAAACCACGTTTACATGGAAGTTTGAGACATGCCGGGTTTCTCGCGTGCAGTGACGTCAGCATCGATAGTCTGTTTAGTAATAAAAAATGCAGCGGGAAAACGGTCAGAAGCTGTATTTTTATATCTCTTCTCATGTTCGCAGTACCTACATATGCAACAATAGTTCTTCATTTTGACATTTCTACATCAACTGCATGATTCCAGAGCGGACTTTTATGCGTTATTTTACTATGACTTCCGTTTGGGAATTTTACTATTGCGCCGTCAGACATGCACACATAAACAAAACTGAAAGAAACCGGTAACGGCGTTTACATGCAGCACGAAATCGAAGTAATGGGCAAAACAATACCTCTGCCGAGCGGGTTTTGCTTGCGCCGTTTATGAGCTTTCCCCGATAAAAGAAAATCATTTTACGCGTTTACATGACCTTACTTGTTATCAGATTAGTAAATACAACCAGAGTAAGACTGTGCATGTAAACGCATTCATTCTCATCTTCAGTATAGTCACCCTTTCCCTAGAATTTGCAAAAAATCAAGCAGCTCCTTGAGGTCTTGTACTGTGCTTTTTTGGCTGGTTTTTCTGTATTCCGCCAAAGTCATTCAATGAAATTATGAATTCAGTGAATGTAATTAATGTTTTTTAACAATAATTTTTGTCTGAAAAATAATTTGACACCTATAAGCAAATGCCTTCAAATCAAAAGTCAAGAGAAACATTTCACTCAAGTGACCCTAAACTTTTGAACCATAGTTTAGTCGCAACAGTTGTTCACTTTTTGTTCACAAATTTGGAACTTTGTTTGGATGTGCATGTACACTTAAAGAAATAGCCATTTTATGCTTTTCTTGTGTTAAAACATAAAGTTTTGCAGTCTGAACAGGTTGGGCCTGGTGTTGCTGGTTTTACATTACTTTGTGGAATTCCTCTTCCATGTATCCAGACTCATTTACTTCAGTAATGAAGACAGGCAGACTGGGTGAGTGCCATCCGTTGGAAGTTAATTAACGCCTCTCATAATTTTCACTGTGCATTGGCAGACACGAAATTGCATTGTGACTGATCACATTTTGAATATCAGATCACTTCAGCCTTTTAAACTGAGGAAATGATGTTTCACCATTGTGAAGCTGCTGTTTTTGTGTTTATGTTAACAGGTTTACAGTGTGGGCTGTTCTGTTTGTGCTGGGCCGGTTGTTGACTCTTTCTCTCTCTGTACTTACTGTGGGCTTTGGGCTGGCTGGAGCAGAGAAACAGGGGCTGAACCTCGCAGAGGGAAACTTTAATGTGCTGTTTGTTCGGTAAGCAGGTTTATCTACGTTTTGGAAAACCAGCATATGTAGGAGATGGAATCGTGCTAATCCAAAGTAAACTTTTTGCTTCGTGTTAGCAAATACAAGTGTTTTTTCCTGGGTAAACTACTCTGTAGATTGTTTTTGAAACTTTTCTACAACTTTTTAGCACCTCATTATGAAGTCCTGTGTTATTTGATATATTTGGCTTTCCATGGTGCTTTGACGAAATTCTGCGTTGAATTTAAATGGTTCGCATCTCATGGGTTCTGTGGTCTGTGAGCTACAGCGCTCTGTTGGATAGCACATTTCATCACTTTTGGCTTCCAACATAAAAGCACAGAATGGGTAATGATGACACAGTCATAAAAAATCTTTAATTTTATTGAACTCGCTTGCTATGCAGAAGAAAATACAGCAAGGTATGTAATTAGATTAAGTTCTACTGGGAGTGGACTGAATTCAGAGGATGGAAAGCAATGACGACCTTTTGCTTTATTATTGTTGGAGTTGGTTGTAATGGACCTCTTTGTCTCTCAGTGTGACTGTCCTGGCTGCAATCTGCACTACTCAGGCTTTCATGATGTGGAAATTTATCAACTTCCAGCTGCGACGATGGAGAGAACACGCACAGACTCAGGCCTTAAAGAAGAAACCATCCTCTTCTAAGAGCAAATCAAAGAAAGGTTAGCGTTTCATTTGTTGATGGTTAAATGGTTTTATAATTGTGTGAAAATACTAGGCTAATAAAGATGGAAAAGTTGGACTTACTAGATCTAGAATATTGATTTTTAAAGGGGTCATATGACACTTCTAAAACGAATATTATCGTTTGTTTTAGATGTAATGCAATTGGGGCTACACGATAATTTATCGCGGTACCACGAAATCCTATTGTAATCGAGCTGGCTGCGATATGCAATGTGTCAATTTTTTTTTTAATGCGTAGCTTGTCCGTGAAGCACGGCTCTAGGATCAGTAGGAAATGCTGCTCAATCTAAAAGCAGTGCGAGTTTGAGTCGCTTATAATGTGCATTTGAAAAAGCAACACCCGTCAAACATGATCATTATAAATATACTTTATTATAATAAAAATACCTGATGAGACTTGAGTAACAGTGATAAAAATTTGTCCATAGGAATTTCCTAGATTCTAGAAGGTGTTGCGGTCTTCTTCTGCAGTGCGTATTTGGAGTTTCCGCATGAGAGCGCCCTCTGGCTTTCGGATGCAGCAGCATTTTCCCGTACTTAACTCAAAAGCTGTGCATAAATCAAGTGATATTTATCGTCGGTTTATCGTGACCGCCCTAAATGCAATGTGTATACACGATTTAAGGTTCAAAAACGCTGTATTTTCCACATACCGTGCATGTTTGTATCTCCTCTTTGCCCCGCCTCTCTGAAACTCGCATATTTTTTACAAAGCTCATGGCTCTGAAAGCGAGGTGTGCTATGATTGGCCAGTTAAACAGTGCGTAGTGATTGGTCGAATACTGCAAGCGTGTGACGGAAATGTGACGCCTCTTACCATATTTGGAACATCAGGTTCTAGAGCAACTGTACTGACAGGTACGCCCACCTTACAGGCGTATACATTTGGGCGGTCTTAGTCAAATCATACCACGAACTGACGTAGATTTGTGGGGGTGTGGTTACACGAGGCATTTCAGGCAGGTCTGGGTGAGCATTCACTTTTAGATAGAATGCATCTTTTGCCCCGACACTTTAATTTTTGCCATTTTACGTGTCTAATACATGCATGGGCAACTTATAACACACCAAAGACACAGAAAAACACATGTTCGCGCCATATGACCCCTTTAAAGGTGCGGCTGTGTGTCATTTTTGGAGGATCTATTGAAATAAATGCAATGCAATAACTGTCTTGGTTGTATAAAGCCCTTACATAATGAAGCATTATGTTTTTATTACCTTAGAATGAGCTATTTCTATCTACGTACACCGCGGGTCCACTTACATGGAATTCGCCATGTTTCTGCAGTAACCCTAAATGGACAAACTGCTCTACAGAGCGCGTTTCGTAAACACTTTATCGCCTTAGGCTAATTAGCAAAAACGTGATGACATCTTTGTCCTGTGAGAGCCACCGTAGTGCTCTCACAGGGGTTGAGTGAGCCGTTGGTTGCAATTCGCAACCTCGCCACTAGATGCCGCTAAATTCATACACTGGCCCTTTAAGTTACAAGTGGTTCCAGTTTCTGAATTGTCTTTTTGTCACAGTTCCAGACCATCATAACTTCCTATGAAATTAAGTAGTGTACATTTAAAAAAAGACTAAATTGTGAAGTTTGCAGCCATGGTATATTGTGAAACTTCGAAATAAATCTTAAATAGAATCAGAGACTGTTGATTTGTCTGAGATGTGCCGTTGACTTGACATTCAGTGTGTTTTTACTGTCTATGAGAATTACCAAGCTGTTGATATTGACCTAATTCATTGTTTTACATGTTTTTTTTGGCGGAGAAGGGATTTATATAATACATTCATTTTTTATTGGTCTGGGTAGAGACACAACTGGATCCATTTGTGTTAGTTTTGTTTTTAGAGTATACGGTTGAATTTTGGAATCTTGGAGAATGAAAAGTGAATTGATAGCTTACAAGTTTTCATTTTTGTTTATCATAGCCAACGGTGTGAACGGATCTGTTGGTGCCAGCGGAGCAGATTCCCCCAGATCGAGGAAGGAGAAGTCATCGTAAACCACCCTCGTTCCCATCTTCTGTACTCTGTCCTGGCTGAAATCAGCCTGTTAATTCCTCTCTCCGATCCCTTTTTCCTTTCCCCTCTTGTTTATCTGAAAAAAAAACATTGCAATATGGCAAATTCCTCATTCTGTTCCTTGATTTTTTTTTTTGGATGTTAAGTGCTGTAGTACTATTAATCCATCCAACTGTTATGTGTAATTGCAAGAAGGGCTTAAGGAAAAGTGGCATTGGGTGAGTGAGAGGACACCCCCAGTCCATGACCCCTCCCACATACACACACATTCTTTTCCTGACTGTAATGGCCCAGATGCTGTTTGCTTTATTTGCTTGAAGCTAAAATCCACAATCCAAATGTCTAAACCATGATCTCGTCATGCCTACAAAGAAAACATGAACGCTGTGGAATACTCATTTACAAGTGCCTAATCATACATTATTATAACAGAACCGAGAGGGATAATCCGCTATTTTAAATTAAGTTTAAAACAAGGGTTATATTTAATGGTTTGTGAGGCTTCACTTTAGGTTGATTTGATTCTATGCATATGGATCTAAAGTCTCAGCTTTTTTTTTGAGTAACTCACGTTTCTTGCAACTAGTAAGCATAAAGCATTTAATGCCTTTGTATCTTATAACACAGTATAAATTCCATCAATTGCACTGCCAGATTGGTCAAGCTTAGCAAATAGTTTCAACAATAAAGTTTATTTAGCAAAAAACAACATTAAAAAGAACAAAAGCCACGTGCTTTTGTTGTGTCAATAGTTTCTGCCTTTTAATTGTGAACTTTGTACAGCTGAGTTTGCTGTTCTGTATAGATAACATGTTAAAAATGACAAATCAGTTGTGTCATTCCACTGTGGTTGTGTGAGACTATGGTCAAAATGTTAGTATAAGTTCTTGAGAAATACATTTCATAATGTTCATAAGAGATCATGTTGTAAGAAAAACATTATATAGAGAATGAAATTCAATAAAGAAATAATGTTATCTCAACTTTCTTTTACCCAAGTACAATCCATTTACGTAAGCAGTGAATATGTTCATAAAAACGTTGTTTTTCATGGTCATCTATATTTTTGAATGCATTATTCTCTGTTACTGAATTTGTTTTCCCCTCACTGTAGTAAATAATGGTCAAATCATTTTCAAAATGAGAATTGTATTTTTACAAAAAAGTGTAATTTTCTTTTTTTAAACGTGCCGTGAACTTCATCAAAAGACAAAAAAAAACAATTAGACTAATAAAGACGACTTGTGGTAGTGTTTGTTTTAATGTTGCAAATTATTCTCCTTGCGATGTCGATGTTTCACCATGTAGCGGCGCTGTGTACCACGGTTTTTCTTTGACGTGACTTTCTCAGTTTCTCTAATAACTGTACTGTATTTGAGTGTTTTTCTTGAGAAAGTATTACTTTTATACACATTAAAACATAATAACACAATACTTTAGTCAACTCATAACAGTGATGTTCTTTGGGGGCGTTTTATTGCGAAAAACAGCCCCGTGCTGTTTCACAATTGCTGTCCAGCGCGTGCCAATCTGAAAGTGTGAACAGCAATATTGCAAGTCACAATGTTTGCAGATTTCTCTCAGAGAGAAGTCACGTTCGTTGTGTAGACCTTTGATCGGTTGTAGCTGTAAAATCTGTCACGATTCGTCGATGCTTAATCCGAGACCCACTATTGGTTTACGTTCACGTGGAAATATGTTATACAAGGAAATAAACATGGCGTTTGGATTTTGATCGCATACGTTACTTAAAACATCTGGGGTGGATTATTACTCGGTACTGGACGGTAAGTGATGGATTTCTGTCAGGTCGTCGGAGGTGGTGGGAGACTTTAGGCTTGTAATATATGACATTGCGTGGACATGAGGGGAAAGTAAAATGAGTGTGAACTTCAAAACTCGGTTGTACTAATGGCATGTCCCACTAAACTACTGTTTCCATACTGTAACATTTTGTAATTGTAATTTGTCAGTTTCGTTTTCAAATGTTCAGAAACGCAACAGCAGCTGAAATGTAAGTCATGACGTAGCTACTGTATGAATTCAATTAAGACAATTACAATAAAGGCGACTTTATTAAGTTAGCCAGCAAAATAAAGATTTTCGTATCCCGGTAAGCATTTCTGTTACAAACCAACTGTAATTGTACAGAAATCATCCAGTTCCTCTAAGACTGGTATGCACAGCATCAATGAAAACAAACATTTTACTAACAGAATTGGTTTGTATTGACAGTTACATAAAAGTTAAATCACATAACGTGACGTGTGTGTCTCCTACAAGAGTCGTCCTATTTGCCATTTAATTCAGATGTTATGACTGTCATAACAAAGTGCAGATTGCTTTGGCTTTTCCAGCAATAACAACAACAACAGTAGCTTTCAAACTGACCACTTTGGCACACTTTTCTCCCACACCACTACTTTAAAGGTGAAAGCTTTTGTAATCTGGTGTGTAAACTCAAACTTGCCTTTTCGACGTTGCTTTTATTGTCTTTTGAAATATTATGAAACATCTGCGTGCTGTATAAAAACAAAGAGAACCCAACCCCCTTATTGTGTTTTAAAGGGAAACATGCAATCCAGCTGGTGAGCAGTGTCCTTATGTTTGCTGTATCATCATTTTGCCCGGTTGCTCACTGCAAGGTTGCTATGCAGGCTAGAGTAAACGAGTAGATACTGGTGCCCGTAGTATGTGGGGGAGGTTTTGCTGGCGAGATAAACAAGCAGCCAGCCATCGTTAGGCATAAGGCAGGAGGAACATGGCGGCGGCAGTTAACTATAATGCTGTTTCACCAACCCGAAGGTCAGAGCTGGACGTAACGTACTGGATTTAAGAGGGAAGAAAACAGTAAGTCCGACATCGTTACAAATGTTCGTGTTTGCCGGTGCATGGCGGTTCGGGGTGGCTTTCTAACGCGATTTTTACACACTCGGTGCAGGATCCAATCACAGTTCCGCGGCGGCGGTGGTCTCCTGCATTAGCTTGCTAAACCAGCTACACTCGCTATTGCAGCCCGGCTACTTTGTATAGTTGGAGAGTTGTGTTTTGCTTTTTGTTGCTTAGTAAACAGTTCGCCGTGAGCGACCTTTAAGCGGATGCGCGACTGTTATTATGTAAAGATTGAAATCGTGCTGCTGATTTACTTCATTCCCCCGCGTTGCTTGCATACGAGTGATTAAGTTGAACCAGCTCCCCCCTCTTATTTGCCTGGTTAGCTTTAGCCTTCGAGCCTCCATTTGACTATGCGAGGACACTATCGACAGTTCTGAACGCGTTTCAACTTTATTTGATCATTGTAACGTTCAACTCGTTACGATGTAACGCCACATTTGAAATTGCTTTGTTACATTTTGACGAGCAAGACGGAACGGAGGATCAATAATGTATCATTCGCGGGTGCGTTCTATTAAAAGTAAAACGCGCGTTATTTGACAGTCACAGCGTTTTGTTTGTGCGAGGGCTGAGATTAGTGAGTCGGCTCTTCGCTGAACTACTTGAGGGTGCTGGGAGCGAGGTTACAAAACACGGTTTTTCGAGAGATTGAGGAGAAAGGAAAAGTTGGGGTGCTAGTGGGGGGATGCTGCTAATTAGCATTCGCCTCGTGATTTGCTTGAACTTCGATTTTAACGCTAACGCTTCATAGAGGAGGTGGTTGCGTCGTCCATTGATGAGATTTTTTAGCTTGGTCGACGGAGTTCGTGCCCCGTTCGGACCCGCCGTGACGGTGTTTTACGGTGTGTGACGTCACGCCGCCTGAGAGTTCTTTGGGTCTCGGTCGTGTTTTGATGCGTTTTAACTCATCTTATTACGAACAAGAATAGCCTTGCTTTCCATTTATCTTAAATTCGTTTTTTTTGTTTTTGCTCCATTTATTTATTTCACTCACTTTTTGGATGGCTACTTTGAAATTACACGCTTGAATGCCCGATCTTGGATTCTGTACACTGACAGCTGGTGTTCACCTCAGATTTGCATTAGTGCTGCTAAGAGCTACTGTAGTGCGACTCAGCCTGTTGGACCAGTAGTTCAGTTCACGCTAGCTTTGTTACCAACATCTTACATCATGCTGACACATTCCACAGTAGGGCTTGTGTTGTAAGTGCTCACGCAGCCGAAAATAAGAATAATATGGCCATTACATTGATTCCTTTATTTTGAGAACAAAGCAGAGTGTTGTTTCGGAGCTCCGTGTAATTTACATTTATACAGTGCATTTAAACAATAATTTGACTTGCAGTGCATTAGATGTTACATTTTACATGCATTCTTGGGAATCAAACCCATGACCCTTGCGCTGCAGAAACACTATAATGTAAACTGATGTTTAGTAAAATGCAGAATAACCTTTAAAAGACCCAGGGATTAAAATCGCTGCCAACATGTGGTATTTTAGCAGTCTCGCACCAGTGTCAGGTATCAGATTTTTATCATGAAGCATTAATGTACTTCGTTTGTGATACATGCTTGCTTGACATGCTGTTGTAGGAGCCTGATTATTCAAGGAACGGTTGCAGTCAACCCTGTTCTAAAGCTATCCTGTCAAACTGCTATGATGTGGTAAGATATTTTCCCATGCACGCAAACTGTAGTGTTTGGCTGTGCGTGTATACCGTCAGTACTCCCTTGTGCGCATGCGTGCATGGCGATGGTGTCTACGGATAGGTCTTTGCCACGCGTGAATGCAGCTAATCTAAATATGGCATATCCACCAGTGGATGTCATGGTCACGTGACCTCCCGGCTGCCGGCAGTGGGGTAGAAAGGGGAGAGTTAGTTCACTGCCCAGCCAGCAATCTAGAACTGTGATTTCATTCTAGATCAACTGACCTTTGACTCTTTCTATTGATTGAGGTATTCCATCACCGTGAATCACATTGTAATTGTTGAACTTTGATCTTCCTGCAGAAAGGCAGCTAAAGGGCATTCGCCGTAGTTGTAAGGCTTGAGCTGGGCAGCCTGACTGTCACGCATGCTCAACAGAAGGTTGAAAGGTAGAGAAATTTGTCACCAAGCTGTTTGATTTCACGCCACTGTGACAAGATGCGGTATGTCAGTCGGAGGGATGATCATATGAGCCACTATCAAATCAAATCAGTGTCAAATTGGATCAGATTGTCATGCAGGGGAAACAAAGAGCACAAGAAAGCATTGGCTGAAATTATTGAAAGATGTGGCAGCTTAAGAGCTTCATGTTTCATTACGTTATGGAACCCTTAATGCGATGGTGTGGTAGGCAAATTTTTCTAGGGTACAGTAGCTCTGTGTCGCTCACTGTTGAGGATTAGTGTAACCAAATTAAACTGAATTAAGGCTAATTAGAAGAAAGCTGGAAAATGATGACCTTGTCTGACTCGATTAGGTTAGACATAGGCTGAATGTGAACATGCCTGCTTCCTCCCTGTACTTTTCATTCAGTTCTGTGTTCACGGCCTTTTTTAGTGTGTCATATTACACCGGGAGCAAAGGGCAGGGAGGTAACGAGGTCTGTCGTAATGACATTGCTGCTCACATTTAACTGTAATGCACTTTAAGGAACGGTGGTTAGAAAGCTGGAGTCTGTCTGAAAATGGTATAGTTAGAATGAATAAGCAGAGACGGCTAAATGACTCGGGAGGGTTCAGTCACCAAAAAAAATCTTATTTACTCGCCCTCATGTCGTTCAAAACTTGTACAACATTTTATTTCCTGGAAGGCTATAGGATATATTTTGAAGAATGTTGATGCTGATTTTTCCTTCATACAATGTTAGCCATTAACATTCAGCTTTAGGGCTGCATGATTAATTGTATTTTAATCATGATAACGATTTCTGCCTTTCACAATTTATTAAGCATAATAGTCACGATATAAATGTGTTAACAGCAAGCACAAAATATCCTCATCATCATGCACTTAAAAACATGTTTGGGGGGCTGGATTTTGGGGGTGTAGCGCACTTTGAAATACGGTTTCACAGAAGTTCAACAGTGGCAGATTATAACATATTCATTGGCTATAAAGTGTGATATATATGCTAAAAAAAGTTAGTGACAGAACAATTGTGATAATTATAAGGAAAATAATTGTGATGATCTTTTTACCCATTATCTTGCAGCCCCATTCTGTTTAAAGGGATAGTTCACCCAAAATGAAAATGCTGTCATCATTTACTCACCCTCTTGTCATCTGAAACTTCTATGAATTTCTTTCTTCTGCTGAACACAAAATATGTTTTGAAGAATGTTGTTAAACCGAACAGCAATGGTATTGCATTGGTTTTGTGTCATACAATAGAAGTCGATGCGTACCGCCATTGTTAGGTTACTAACATTTTTCATAATATCTTCAGTGTTCTGTAGAAGAAGAAAAAAATCATACAGGTTTGAAATGACAAGAGGCTTAGTAAATGACGACAGAATTTTCATTTTTGGGCGAACAATCCCTTTAATATATCCTTTTGTATTACATGTATGAAAGAAAATCAGTTTTTCAAATGTGTAAACGACATAATTAAAAGTAATGACTAAATTTTTTATCCAGCTCTTTTTTATGCTATTTGTTTCTACAGCCTGCTTTGAATCCGTTAAATATAATACAGTACAATAATACCGGATGGCCTTTTTGCTCTTGTAATAATATTTTTTTGTCTAAAATGCTTTGTATCATGTGATCTACTCACCTTACAATTAAAACAATAATAAGTAATTGTTACTTCTGAAATGATACTGAATGAAAGTTTAGCAGTGTGTTGCCAGGGTAACAGCGGGTAGACGGGCCCGAGGCCTCACAGTGACGGATGAGCTGAGTTATAATGGCTGGGTTCATTCCACTCACCGCTTGCTCTCATAGACATAGCGTCCTTGCACAGACTCTGACCCAGGATTTCTACACACATCTCTCTCCACTCCCCACTTCTGCCTAATGAGCCCACCGTGTGTGTGCGTGCGTGCGTGCGTGCGTGCGTGACTGTTCAAAATGAGCTGTCTTACTGTTGCACGTTTGCTTTGTTCAAAGGATTGTGAAGATTTTTTTATTTAAAAAAAATGTTTGTAGCATGTAAAAGAAATTAGAATATATATATACATGTTATTTATTGAATATTTATTTTATTTAATATTTCTTTAAATTCAAATATTTTTAATAAAATCTGATGTGGAGGAGGGTTAGAATGAGCTTGTGAGAAATAAACGTGTCGGGCTCAAACTTGTGTGGTCCACATGACCACCACAGCTCATTGTGTCAGACCTACACGTATGCTAAATGCATCGTCATTCTTAATTGGCTTCTTCGTTTTTCAGGAAAGTAAGTGCATGCAGAAGGTGTTACTGATCAAGGTGCTGTACACTGTACATGCAAGACGCTCTTTCTTGATTTGCCTTTGGCCAGTGACATTGTTATTAGGGAGCGATTTTAGTCTCATTAATTATTCACGCGTAAAACAAGATACACACATGCGTAAACAGTTTCACATGAACAAAACCTCATTTACGTGCACAAAGTATAAATATACATTTACAAAAAGCAATTCACGTGCGTAAAACAAAACTATTTTCTCAAAGTACGTTTCGCAAACATACGACTGTGCACAAATATTTAGAAAGTTTAAAATGTACACGTTTATCGTGTTATGTGAATGTGCAAATCATTCGACTAACGTGTGAATCGGCTTGGATGTGTGTGTGTGTTTTTTGAGACTCTCCTGGCAGCGCAACCCCTCCCACGTGGGTTGTCGTACTCTTTAGCCAATTAGATTCAACCTTACCATTCAACCAATCATAATCGTGGAGAGCACAGAACTCAAGGAGCTCTAATGTTAGCACTAAAGGCTCGTTTGTACAGCTTCGCTAATCTACTCTCTGAGCTGTGATGCTGTATTAAAACATAATACAGCCACGCAATAAATCTGTTTTTATTAATTTATTTTGTAGGAGAAAAGTATGAAATAGTGAGTGAACATGACCACTTAAAAACTACACAACCAGCAGTCACTTCCACTGAACTGCTAAAATCCGTCTGGGTAACAAACTGTGCCTGATAGATGAGATGTGTTCATGTTTGTATGTCCATACAATGTGTGTTTTAAATGAACAAGGACAATAAATAACTGGTTCTTGGAAACATTGTTTTGTATGGGCGTATAGATTTGTAGCTGCGCAAAAGGTGCGCAGAGCCGTTTTCCTTCAGTCCTGTGCTCGCCGCGTTTATGATTGGTTGAATGGTAAGGTTGAATCTGATTGGCTAAAGAGTACGACAACCCACGTTGGTGGGGTTGCGCTGCCAGGAGAGTCTCAAAAAACACACACACACATCCAAGCCGATTCACACATAAGTGACGATTTGCACATTCACATAACACGATAAACGTGTACATTTTAAACTTTCAAAATATTAGTGCACAGTCGTATGTTTGCGAAACGTACTTTGAGAAAATAGTTTTGTTTTACGCACGTGAATTGCTTTTTGTAAATGTATATGTATACTTTGTGCACGTAAATGAGGTTTTGTTCATGTGAAACTGTTTACGCTTGTGTGTATCTTGTTTTACGCGTGAATAATTAATGAGACTAAAATCCCTCCATATTGTTATTGTCACAGATATTTGCTGTGAAGGTGGCAATGCCCAGACTGGCTTTAGGTTACGCAGGCTCCACAAAGGGCAGGTGTGTTCATTCACCACAGTTAGATGGAACAGAAAAGGATATTTTCTTGTTTTGTAGTGCTACAAACAAAATAATGAATGATGTTGTACTTTACAACTAGCTTGTCACTTTTACACAAATTGTAAAACATTCCCGCAGTGGCTCAATGGATTTTGACCAGTTGGATTCCATTCATTTGAAATTTAATTGCAGTTTAAGGGAGGATAAGTAGCAGAAAAGCTTAATACAGCTTTTGTTTTACATGTAAATTTACTTAATCTCTGTTCAGGAATGCACTGTGTTTTCCATGTTATCGGTTGCTTTCCGTAGTTCACCCAAAATAAAAAAAAATTCTACATTTATTCACCCTCATGTCATTTAAACTTGTACATGACTCTTTCGTATGTGGAACACAAAAGAAGATATTTTGAGAAACGTCTCGGTGGTATTGTGTCCATATACAACGGAAGCCAATAGGGACAGTGTTGTTTGTTTACCAACGTTCTTCAAAATATCATCTTTGTGTTCTGCAGAAGAAAGTCATACAGGTTTGGAATGATATGAGGGTGAATAAATGACGGAGTTTTCATGAACTATTCGTTTAACCCAATTAAGTGACCTGTCAAATCAAACTTAACAGAAAGATCGGGCAAGTGCACCTCAAGGTCCCTCTGTTGTTAAGAGTGTCTCATGTTGAAAGGATATCGACTGGCTCTGTGTGCGTGACTGCAGCTATGTGGCGGATGGTGTTCGTTTCACCGCTGTCTGGAGGACTCTGCACTTGGAGCCCAGCGTGTGCCTGGCAGCAGACCTAGAGTGTAATCCTTGGCACAGAGTGTGGCCTGGCACCAGCTCAGAACGCCACAGTTAGAGTGGTGATGGGGGGCTACTTTAAGAAATGCCAAGTCGAAGGAAGGAAACAATGATCACAGAGCAGGTTAACCCAGGGTGGCCACAAGTAGCTTGAGGTTAGCGCTGCCAAAAGATGCAGAGCGACTTCGCATATACTTTATGTGAGAGATGTACGTAAGGGTTTTGATACTGGCTTTACTGCATTGTAATACAGGGTCAGGCAGTGTGCGTACTGGATTCACACAGAGATTCTTTCCTGTTCATTTTCATTGCGTATGGTGTAGCACTGTCATTGTTAAAGGGATAGTTCACAAAAAAATAAAAATTCGGTCATCATTTAATCACCCTCAAGTTGTTCCAAACCTATATAAAGTTTGTTTTTCTGCTAAACACACAAAGATATTTGGAAGAATGTTTGTAACCAAAAAGTTCTGGGGCACTATTGACTTCCACAGTAGAGGTAAAACTACTATGGTAGTCAATGGTACCCCAGAACTGTTTGGTTTTCCACTTTCTTCAAAACCTCTTCTGTGATCAACAGGATAAGAAAATGCTAACAGAATTATCATTTTTGAGTGAACTATCCCTTCAAAGAGACAATTCCAAAAATTTTAATCTATTACGCTTCATCATGCTGTTCCAAACCTGTGGTTTTCTCTTTTTTTTGTTTGATAATTCTGCTTTTTTCATAGAGTGACAGTAGATGGTACCGGAGCTGTCGAGTTTCAAAAATGACAAAGCATAAAAGTCTTCTGAACCTGTTTCAGGGCTTGTGTTGGGAAGAGACTGAAATATAAAGTTTTATTCACAGAAATCTCTTTGAAATATTTTTGACAGTTGTGGTCAGCATTCGCTTTCATTACAGGAAAAGAAGCTCTTTAGATAATCAGTTATAAATAACTCCCTTTGTTCCTCAGAAGAAAAAGTCATATGGGTTAGAAAAAGAGAAGAGGTTGAGTAAATGCTGACAGTTTTTTTTAGTTTTTTAAGCTAAACTTTTCCTTCAGTTTCTCAAACTGGAAAGGAGACAAAGAATTTTGTATTGACTTATTAAACCATTTGATTTGGAACCTCTGACTCTTCAAAGACTTGTTGTTGAATGATCAGGAGTGTGATGCAGTCATCAGCTGGTGACAGATAACTCAATAAACGCTTGCCATTCCTTGAGTTCCAGTGCTGAGCCACCAGTGATGAAAGTATCTGTAACTCCCTAGAACAGAAGCCCTCCAGGTGACCCTAGCGCTAGTATGTTTCTTTGTTGGAAGAAGGTTCCAGAAGATCCTCCAGATGGCATAGGCCAGCTTTTCCTGCAGAGCCTTTTCTGCTGTAAATTGACTGGGTCTAGTATCTGCTGGCCAGCCTCGCAAACTGGGCCACAGATCTAATTGCTCTTTCATGCAGTGCAAATTCATAGGGGAGAAAACTTTGGCGGATTCAAACCTACAGAAGCAGAAGCGAACATGGTGGCATAGAGACGGCCTCCGCTTGCAAAAGAAAAATGCAGCAGTAGCAAAGGACCTCTTCTTTGTGGAGAAAGAGACAATTTGTTTTGCAAATAATTTAGATTATGATTACAAAATGACACAGAATCTGGACTTTTGTGCACTTCCATCAGCTTGTTCTTTGCAATTTACATCCCCTGAATAACTGAGTTGCATTCTTCTCTTTGCATGTTTTATGGTCATCACCCCTGTAATTCATAGCCTGCAGTAAACTACAGAAAGGTTTTATGTTTAAACCAATACCTTGTGCACTTATTAGTAAACGCTCTTAACCGAATCAATCGCTGTTTCAAATTAGTGTATCAGAAGCAATAAAGTTGTCCATAATTCTCTTCTCACCGCATCCGCACTGGCGTTAGACAGAAGACTTGGCAGCTGCTTTCACTGGAGGTTGCTAAGCAGCTTGATTCACTCAGCAGCCAGCTCGTCTGTCATCAAAATACATCGGATTGGCTGTCATTCGCCTGTTACAGAACACGTGCACACCTTCGTTCCTCGCTGCTATTTTCGAACCCGTACAGGCAAAGAATACAAAGAAGTCCTTAATCAGATTGAGCGGTGACTTTCCTAAAGGGAAATTTTGGTATACCAGGGCTCTAGACTGCGACCAAATTGTCACATTTTTCAACAATATAATATTTTGCGACAATATAATATTAATATTGACTGCTAAACTGGTCAATATAACATTTTTGCGCATTATAAATTTAATGCGCAGAAAAGTTATATTGTGCAAGCAATGCATCCAGTCACTCGATTTCACTTCCCCTCCTTCACCCATTCGTTTATCTATCAGGGCCCCCGCCCCAAAAAGTGGTAATACACGGGTGTCGCATTCAATTCTATATTGATGAAGCAGAAGGACTGACAAGCGCAAATGTTTCACCTCCAGAATGCAAGAATTTCCACGGCTAAGGTACAAAACTGTAACATTAATGAAATATGTTTGTGTTGTATGCAGTGTGAAGCTAATTCAGGAAACAACACTTGCAACAGGGTGTTTAAACTTTAAGCACTATATTATTGTATAAGACCGCATCCTAACCAAACGCAATGCGATTCCTGCGATAAGCAATTTGTTTGTCCATACCGAACGAGAAAAGGGGGCGGGACGCGACAATCAATCACAAAACACAGCCAATCAGAACAGTTTTTCTCTGTCCACGCACCCTCTCACGCTGCAGCTGAAGAGTGCACAAAGAGAGATGCGTTCTGTTCTCATGACTTCAGTGATGCCTCACCGGACGCTATTTCATAATTTCAGAAACTAAACGTATGTAATCAAATGTATAAAGCCTGTCCTCAGCCATGTTTGGCAATTAATATTCATGAGGTGCAGAACTTGCATCGAATGAGATCGTTGTGTTGGCGGAGCTGTCAGCCGCGATGCCGCAGAAATAAAAACCGTTGCTCGTCACGCAGCGCTGTCGCGGCAGGTTAGGACAAAACCTCTGATTAACATGGAAAAGATACCTTTAATCGCGTGTCGCAGCGTCGCGTTTGATTAGGATGCGGTGTGAAGCTCTCCATTATTGTATAAAGCTCTCCAACAATACTGCAAAGCATACAAAATGTTAGACACAATGTTACATACTTTTAGTTGTGAGTCGCTAATATTTGATAAAAGCCAAACATCTATATCAATGCAGGCACCTTTCATGAAGAAAAATCACTAAATGCCTTCAGTTCTTGCACGTTGTTTGAGATATGCTCACGCCCAGAGAGAGTCAGAGCACAAAATACTAAACTGAGGTCTCTTGCACGTCTTCTTACGTCAAAATTCCACTATTAGCGAGTATCCTTGTAAAAGTAGTCCGTTGCATGAACATAAACAGTTGGGAAACACATGCATCACAATATTCAGATTAGTATATCCATATAGTTGCTCTTAAAGGGGCCGCAGCATGATAAAGATCTCTGTTTATAATGTTCACACAACGAGCCCAAAAACACTCACTGATGTTATAGGAATGGTTTACTCCTAATATGAGTTCCCAATAAAGGAAAAAAAATCGTTGTTAAAGATATGCTTTAAATATGGAAAAGTCTTGTTTATGTGTGTGAGTTTATGTATATTAAACAATAATGATTTGTATTAATTTGTGATTAATTTATTAATGCATTAAACACGTTTGAATGTAGTTTTAGTGTTTCTGTTTTCTTGCCTCTGGTGCTTCCAAATTAGGGGCTGGTGCCACCAACTGTATGACTTGGTAGCATCAGTGCCACCTCTCTCAAATGTTAGTCTAGAGCCCTGTACACACAGGTAATGCTTTTTCAAAGACTGTGATGCAAAACTGAGATCTGAGACGTGATTTTGTCACAACACGTTTACTTGAGACGCTTGGTTGGAGACTGTATGCTGAGGAGGTCCTCTTTCCCTGACTAGAGATAAATTGCTGGTCATAGGTTAAATAAAGAGTACTTAAAACCTCTGTAATCAGTGTGCATCTGTCTGTTACAGATATCTGTGGCTTTGGCCCCTTGAATTGTGGGTTGTCAAAACAAATCTCCTCGTTACACCGGAGACGACAATTACACATACACACCCATGTAACGCGGGCTTTGGAAGGAATGGTGTATTATTTTTGCATCTTAAACAGTTAGTGATCATTAATTTTATGTATGTCATTTAGGTTTTTGAATAGAGTAAATATGGAATTAAATTGACCCGATTTACTTTCTTAATGCACGTTGAGCTAGACTTTTTTTTATTTGTCTTTTTGATGTTTCAAAACCTAATAACTTGTTTTGTGACTGAAGCAACATTTTGGCTGATTCTTTAAAAATTTTCAATCCATCCTATCCAACCAATACAGTAGATATATAGAGACAAATGTTCTCAGTCCTGTCAGATCCAGATTGAAGTCCTGCCCTACATTTATTTCATGTTAAGTATACTTACGCTTCACTAAAGCTGCGTTCAGACCGCCAGCGACTGTGTCGCCAGTCTCTCACTACCAGGTCGTTAGAAGGCTTTCCTAGTGTTGGTTGTCCTACAAACATTTATTAATTTTTTTAAACAGAAGAGAGATACGGCTGATGTGAGCTCTGCTGCTGTACTCCTATTGGTAGTCGCTCCTGAAAGTCGCTCATCATTTGCATAAAGTTGAGCAAATCTCAACTTTGTCAAGTCGCTAGACACGTCCTGTCGCCAAGGGTCACTGCCGCTCGTGTCGCTGGATGTCGCTAGGCTACCATTGAAATGAATGACATCGCCTCGCTTTGTCGCTGAGTGTCGCTGGTAATGTGAACTGAGCTTAAGAAACACAAAACATTAGGGAATAGCTTGCGAACACTTGGGTTGCTTTTCAGAAGGATCCAATCCACTTTTTCTGATGAGGAAACTAAACTTTTCCAGATAGATTTAGGTGTTTTGAAAGACTCTAGAGACTTCAGTTACATTTTGCTATTGTATTGGAATGAATCGTTATAAGATTATTCTGTAAAACATGTATTATTTGGAGTAAATATAGTAAAATGTAGAATTGCCAGTTTAAGTGTGTCATCATGTTGTTCATCTCTTTTTAGGAGCCAGTGCTGATGTTTTCTTTAACTCAAGCAGAAAACCACTTTCATAACTAACTGTCTTTTGCAACAATGTCCGCTTAGTTTTTACAGCCCAGTAGTTGCTCTGTTTATTTTTGTTTCTAAAGTCTTCTTACAGTAAATGGCCTGGAGTTACAATCATGACATTATGGTTTATTTTGAAAGCCTTAAGCTTGAGTGGCCAAAGCACTAATTTTGGATAATCATGGTCTTTGACAACCGGAATATGTAACGCAATTTCACGGTCTTGATGTTGACTGGCAGAATGATGAGTGACTCTGTCCACAGAGACAGGTTTCCACTGCAGCCCTTTGCTTTTCCCTGTCTCGTCCAATTACGTGTCCTCCTGGAGAATCCGCAGCATTCCTGATCGGGTAATGCGTGATTTTCAAATTGGCCAGAACAACCTCTTCACTTTAGGGTTGTGCTCAATGGGAATGGGTGCTATAAATCATAGGATGCAAGGACATGTTGTGTTGTTTAATTATAACACAGTGTCAACATGTAACATTTTGTTTCTGTGTTTAGTTAACATTGATATGTTAGAAGCGTTTCTTTCCTGGGTTAAAAGGAAAATGAAACTGGAATACTTTTGTACCTTTTTAACATAAGTTGCCCTTAACAAAATGGCTTTGTTCATGAAATGCTTCCATACTTATGTAATTTGTCCCCCTGCATTAAATGCATATATTCACACAAAAGTTGGATCTGCTTGCGTTTCATGAATAAGGGCCCTTTGTGAGAGGCATTGAGGAGCATTGATTTGAGGCTGTACCTAAGCAACTGACTAAAGAATGCTGCCTCATGACATCAACGCTTAATGAAAATCAACATGGCATTGTAGTAATTGCATGAAGTTTTCTTACAGCCCCCCTTATTTGAAAAAGTGAGTTGAAAGAATGGCAAAACATTCCAGGGTTCGATTTGTTTTTTTACGTTACACATCACTGTAGTACTGTTTGACTTCTTTTACTCAAGGCATATAGTATGTTCAGGGTACAGAAGTGGAAATGCAGAGGATTATACACTTATTATTGAAATTAGATGGTTAACGCAATGAAATTGCGATGCTCTGGGATTTACTTCTTAAAAACAATAATTGGGAACATTGACACACATTAATGGTACTTAGGTTTGTTTACTACTAAACTCATACAGCGAACAGTTCTAATGTATAATTTAATAAACTATATAAAAAGAAAAATAAGATTGTTTTGGGAGCAAAAGCATCTTAGGTTCTGGATCACATACAGCAGTGGAAAAATTAAGACATCATTCCAAATTTTAATGTAATAATAATCAATATTTCTCTGTGTTGTGGCCAGTCCAGTCAGTGTCACACCTTAGGACTCAGAAGTGACATAGTCATCCAATGTGAAAGACACATATTTTTTGTGATGACCTCAATTTTTCTCACAGTTTCATGTTTTTAACTTTTCCTAAATACATGTACAAGTATTACTGTTGTATTGCTTAAAAGTGAATATGAACTTTTTGCTGTATTTGAGGACTGAAAAATACAGAGCATCTCTTCTGTTATTTTGACCTGTTTCTCCAGTTTTCCTCTTCTGCAAATAAATGCCAATAGAAACACTATTTTGTATTTGAAATTTGGTAGACATAATGTTAGTAGTTTACATTTACATTTAGTCGTTTAGAAGATGCTTTATTCAAAGCGACTTCCAAATGAGGTAAACAATGGAAGCAATTGGAACAACATAAGGACAACAAAAAGCCAATAAAGTCCAATAAAACTGGTCTCATATAGCCTACCACAGTATACAAAGCGAAGTTTTTTTTTTTTTTTAATAAAAAATAGTTCACAGAATAAAACAAATACCATCATTCTACCTAAACGCATACCTATAAGTATAGTAAATGTAGTAGTATAAAAATAATATAAAAGTAGTACATCAGAAAAATTGATTTTGAAATGGTTTCTTTATTTTTTTCACGGCCGTTTGTGTGTGAGGTTTGCTTAAATGCAATCGTAAATTTTACTAATACTCAAGCTTAGCAAAACCTATAAAAAACATGAAAACTTTGCCATCTCTTCTAAATAATTAGACAAGCTTTTTTTGCTTTGTGAACAGTATCAAAGGCATACAATCAAAATAACTAGAATCACTAGACCAGAGCTTCCTAGCAACTGTTTAGCAATGTATAAAAATAATTCGGACCACCTAAGCAATCACAGAGGAATGCCTTGGCAACTACCCACAAAACTCTAGCATCATGGCAGTGTGCTTTGCATAAGCAAGCACGTTTTTGTCAGAAAATTTAAGTTTATAATTGGATCCAGTGGCCTCAATGCACAATGTGGTTTGCTTAGTTGGGAAATTAAGTGTTTGACACACTAACGGTGCATTCACATGGGGCATCAGCGTTAACTCTTCTCATTTACTTTGAATAGGTGACATCAAGCATTGGCGTACTGAATTGTGGGTCCGTCGGCATCGTGTCACTGGTGCAGTGTTAATTTCGTTAACGAAAACTATGACGAAAAGTATTCGTTAACGACATGTTTTCACTGACGAAAACGAGACGATAACTAAATAAAAATGAATGCATTATAACGAAAACTGTAATAAAAATATACTGACATTTTCGTCAACTAATAAAAACGAGACGAAAATATTCTTGTCCTACCTGGCGGACATCAGTTTGCGCGCATGTGCTGCTTAGCTCATATAAACGGTAGAGAGAAGTCTCTGGGAGAAGGGGAAGCACAGACATGTATTCTGTGTCTCCACGCGGTTTACAAAGCGTCTTATCTTCCTTCACGATCGCCGGTAAAACGCCGCAAACTTGAAGCGCGACTGCAGGCGAGTCACCCCGAAACACATTACGAAGGCAAGCTCAAAGGTTTTATATGCCAACGTTAACTTAACACGAGCTGCTGCATAACGTGAAATGCAACATAGATTCAGCCAAAAGAAACCAGCGCTGTCCTCTACCGATTATAGAAGTGATGAAGTGAGTCGAACTGTACATTCCAACCAAATATGTAACATGTTTGCATGACTAAAGAAATGTAATACAATTTATATAATATGTCTTTTTGAAAGCTATTCTCATTCATTGCTGTATCAAGCAAAGACAGTGCGCTCTTTCTTCAAAGAGGCATGCCATGAGCCAATAGCCTTTGAGTGTGAGCCGTGTCAGAGCGTTTCATTGGTTGAATGAACACGCCCTACTTAACGAGTCATTTGAGTCAAATGGGATTGAACGAACTGGAACATGTCGTTCATGGTCTAATACTCTGCGTTCCAGCAATGCATATATAGTTACTGGAATTTTCTGAAAAATAAAGATAATGACCTGGTTTAATTTTATTCTAAGGTGAAGTAAATTATGTCAAAACAGTTGAATCTTCGTATGGAACATTTAATTACACCAAGTAAATGATTTAAACCATTTAGATTTTAGTAGACTAAATATAATGTATATTTATTAGACTAAAATGTTTTTCATATTTCGTCGACTAAAACTAGACTAAAACTAAAATGAAGGGGTTGACTAAAATGTGACTAAAACTAAATTGCATTTTCGTCAAAAGACTATGACTAAAACTAAATCAAAATTTGCTGTCAAAATTAACACTGCACTGGTGTAGCTAACAACAGAATTTGAAAATTTCTCAACTTGGCAAGCGCCAAAGTCAGATCTGACCAGTCAGATCGCCTTATACAAATAGTGCAGGTTCATGCATGACCGGAGAACAATGTGATTGGCTGTTGTAACTATAACGATCGTGTCGGGCTACTCTTCAGACACCCCATGTGAATGCAGTATAATACAATCAAGAAGCTGACAGAATGCTGTGAAAACAGCAACACGGAAGGTTATATTTGTATTTGGCCTCTGCGTCTGGCTTGTTGAGGTCAGTTTTGAGTGAGTAAAAGAATCTGTGCGACCAATCTAATCTTTAGCCTTTGAGCTGTATGATTAGCTGGCTGTTTTCTGCTGACATGAGCCTTTAGTGTCAGCCCTGCTGAGATGACTCGAACCTACTTCAGGCCAGGGAGGAACAGAGAGGATCGTGGGACAGAGAGCAGGATCACTTACCATCAAACACAGGGTTTTGACAATTTCACTCACATATAATCACATAGGCACTCTGTTAACTTGACAGTATATGTGGGTTGTCAAAAGTTAGGTTTTTAAATTGCATGCCAACTTTTGGGTTTCTATCTGAATGAAGTGTTTAACTTATGTTCATCAAGATTTGCATTAACTAAACCAGGAATTTAGAGTTGTAATCGTTTGATAAAATGTAAGGTTTAGACTGTTATGGTTGTGTTGTTGAATGATTACGTATTTTAGTGGTCATTCAACAAGAGGATGTGGAATATGGCCTGTGGTGACACACACAACTTTAACACTTGACATGAACTTTTGACTCTGACCGCCGAAGGACAGATTGAAGGGCCCGGTGAAGGGCATGCAGGTTTTTTGACTTTCTGTATTTGGTTCATTAGAAAATGATCCATGGTGTGAGTCCTGCCGTGTGTGTCCACACAGTGAGATCTTCCAGGCATTGTGGTGGGCTGTCTCGGTGGACAAATAAGCCGATTTTATGGAATCGGGCGTTTTTATGTAAATGTGACCATTTGATTTCGGTGCATGTCTGGATAGCAGATATTTTGTGTGTTCACAAAAGCTTGTGACTTTTCGGTGTTTGATAGACATTTTCAGACAAACAAAGGGGTTCCTTTTTGAAACCGTGAAAATAAGTGATGGTTAATTCTGCTGGGTGTCTGATTTATCATGCTTTGTAGACCCCATAACTGCAGTGACCAATCAGCTTAAGGTCTGCTGTGGGCAAGAACGAGCATGTGACACGAAAAAATAAGGGAAATTCCTTCGGCCTCAGCAAAGGATTTCTCTTTAACTTCCTTCTGACCAATGTAAAGATAAATTTAACATTTTAGAATGAATCAACTCTATCTTTATGATGACAAATGTTTATACATGCCAATGGCTTTTTATGTATGCATACCATATTATTGTTCTGTTGGCCCATTTCAGTATTAAATCTGCTAAAGCCACAAGTCTTTCATAACTATGTCGTAAAATTGCCTTTTTTTGTATAAACACCTGCCCAGAACGGTCTTATTATTTAATGTACCCATGAGAAAAACAGTGCTTGGTCTTTTGTTTTCCCTTTGTATTGATGTCACTGGCTCAGTGGTGTTGTAGCAGGGCAGCTGGTTTCAGAACTACATGTAGCAATATCTGCTCAGCACATGACATCATGTGACGGCTTGATGAGTGTCCTCGCCATGGGTATTTGTTCACAACATCCCGGGAGAGTTTCTGCTTCAAGTCAACAGAGCACTTTGACGGCATTTGCTCACAATGGGCAAATTCTGGCTATTCTATGTAAGGCTCTCAACTTTGTTGAATGATACTTACTGCAGCACGTAATTTTTTTCTTTCTCTCGGGCTAATTCTGGGATCGGGGAGATGATTTAAACCTTTTTTTCCACTAATTACTTGCTGAACATAATTAAAAAGGCGTACTTCATGTTACTATCTAATAAGCTTGAAACGATTCCCTTGTGGAACCAAAGGCCCGGAAGACGTGTGTAACACTATTAAATCTTTACCAACCTGATGTGATTGTCAGTTTTCCCTTTTCTTCCTGTTTTTTTATATCTCCAATTTTTCACTGTCTAATGATGTTAAACTAATTTTCTGTCCCTTAATAGTCTTCATAAAAGTTTATATGATTATTGCGTTATACCATTTACACTTTGGGGGATTCTGACTCTATACCCATGAACCCTGGCTGTTTGGCTCTCTGAAGGTCTTGGGCTTTCTTCTTCTGAACCAAGTCTCCTTGTCACATATACTTTTTCACAAACATCTTGTGCAAAAAGTTGTTTGTATGCTGTAAGTCAGTGGTTCTCAAACTTTTTTGTTGTAAGGCCCCCTTTGTGTAGAGTGCATTGCTTTGCGGCCCCCCAAATAAAGACTTATAATCTTAAATTTAAAATTTTAATTAATCCAAGAAAATATTCAGTTAAACAATGCTAAAACATCAATTCTTTTGGTTGGTGGCGTTGTTTTTCTGATGTTTGATTGCACAAAATTTATGATAAATATCTATATTTCTAAAATGCCACAAAATCTGTGGCCCCCTGGAACCATCTTGGGGCCCCCGAGGACGCCACGGCCCCCAGTTTGAGAACCACTGCTGTAAGTTGTGTTGTGTAAACAAGAAAGTCTTATTTTGAAGATGAAGTATTCGCTTAATATTTGAATGTATATCCATTATATTTTCTCTCTCTCTTTTGTTTGTTTTCCAAATTGGTCCAAAAACATTGACCCTACATATCTGATGTGACCTCTGTGTCTGCTCAGTAACACCAGAGTATCAGCGCTCTTGCGGCCGGTGCTGGTAAGGTGTTGTTATTAAGAATAGCCTAACAGGTCTGGGAATGCTCAGCTGTCTCTTTCTCTCTATGGTTTGCTGATAACTCACAGATAAAGGACAGCTCAAGTGCCGTGCTCACAGCTGACAGGGCTCTGCTCTTGTGGGATGGACAGGGAAGTGATGTTGTACTGTGGGGCCTTTTACACGAGGCATTGTTTACTTGCACTGAGGTCAAATGAAGGCGGGGCCTAAAACATGAAGGTTTTTCCTCAAAAGCTGTATTCAGTTTTCAATTCGTTTTTTTTCTATAGCACTTGATCTTTCACTATGATCACATAATCTTTCGCAAGCAGCTTTGGAAGATCACGTCTTACTCATTCCCCTGTGAGCAAGATCATCAAATTGAATTCTGATATTACATCGATCCGATTTATATGTTGTACATATGTTGCAATATAAGAAGGCATGTCATTTATTAAGAACCAGGGCATTGTTTTTAATATGATGAGTTACAGACATGTAAACCTAGAAAAAGAAGCCAAAAAAAGAAAATCCATCATTTACTCACTCATGTACGAACCGCTTCGGTACCCATTGAATTGCATTGGTTTTGTGTCCATACAATAGAAGTGAAAGGGTACCGCCATTGTTCGGTTACCAACATTCTTAAAAATATATATTCTTTTATGTTCTGCAAAAGAAAGTAAGTCATAAAGGTTAGAGATGGCAAGAGGGTGAGGAAATGATGCCAGAATTTTTGTTTTTGGGTGAACTATCCCTTTAGATATAATAATGACACTCCTATTAGACAATAAGATTATTTAGTGAAATATTGAATCATAATATATAGAATTATATATTTTGGCTTTCATCACCATTGATGCTTGTCTTCACATTTTTTTTTAAATAAAATCAAATATTTTAGCTGGGAAAGTTTCCAAAGTTTGGTTGATTTGGCATGGAATGAACCTGCTGATATTTTTCACTTGCTTTAGAAACTATAGATTGGGCGAATCTCCTGAATCCTGTTATGAATATGTCCAGGTGGTAAATGTAATTTGCATCGATGATTTGTCTTGAAATGTCTGTTTCAGGTGTACGGTTTAAAATTAGAAGCAGTGTTGTACAACTATAAACAAATCCCATAGAGCTTCACTCTTATTGGAGCAACAGCTGTGTTCTGTTTTTAATTACCAGTAAAAACAATATTAATGACAAAGCTACAGATAAAAACAAAATTTTATTAAGGTTTTGAATCCATTGCTTGTGCTATTTGCTTCTCATTGTGTACATTCTAATAGTATGGTTCTCCTCTCCTCCACAGATTGAGAGAAGTAAATAATGCCCAAAGATTTCTTCAGGTCCCACTGCTGCAGAAATGCCCTGATGCCGAGTCTGGACTGAAGCCAAGGTGAGCTTAGCAACCTATCACAGAGTCTCTCTCTCGGTGTCAATCTTCCCATTAATTTGCTGGATAAATACACTCAACGAATAGAAGGTCTAATGTGTGTATGAAACTTGCTAGAGAAATGTAGAAAACATACTGCGAACCAAATGAAAGTGAGTTGATGTGGTTTGCGTGGGAGGACCGACGTCATTTCCTCCCGGTGTTTGGTTCTAACAGCAAAAAAGAAACTTCTCTTGTTTGCATCCTAGAGGTTCGCTTCCATTTGTTTGTTTCTTTCTTTCACTCATTGCATTCCTTCTGAACTCTGCGGTTGATATTTCATTACACGTATTATTAGCAAACATTTGTGGAATCAAAAGTTTGAATCCGCAAAGTTCTCCAGTTGCCAGTCAGAGCAAAAGCCTGCAACAGAGCATGTGTTTGGCTGCGTGTCGATGCCACAGTCACCACCTGCTCCGTCCGTACCATCGTTCCTCTGTCATGTGACTGACGAACAGCCTATTGTGTCTGTTTAAAAGACAAACGCTCGTTCTGAGGAGTTTTCGAGCACGGCTCATGCGCTGCATGTGTAGAGGGACGGTGGGGGTGGTGTCGGGGGTTGGACTTTCCTGCACAGGATCGCAGGGGACTGTTGGGGGTGGGGCAACTGGAGCTGCTCAGATGGGATTTGCATTAGTAGTTTGTCAGTTGTCATTAGGAGCAGATGACGGTGAGGATAAGCCCATTTTTGCACACGGCTCTCCCTCCGCTCTTGCATAGACTGACCGTATCGTTCGTGCACCTTTGGAAAAACTGGGTTATTTTTATGCGAGTGTAATAGGTTTTGTTTGTGCTGTTAGAGAAGAGAGTCCATCCTTGTGTCACGCTCTGGTTATGCTGAGTGTTGCTGATGCATGCAGTGTCAAGTACTCTGCACCGTCCATACGCAGTTCGGGCACGTCCGTGTCCCCGCGTCATCTGCTGTCTTAAAGGGACATGTCCTGTTTTTAGAAATCTGGCTCAGTTTGCATGAGCCTTGAAGAGTTACACATGCATTTGTTTTAATTTAGTATACATGCCCAACCCTTATCATAGTGTTGCTACAGTAGGTATACATATACATAATAAATATGCAATAAACATATGAATGGGTAGTTGACAGATAAACCGTAAATGTGTCATATGGTGAGACAGCAAACATTTTGAAAACGACTATTTATCATATATTTTATATTAATATTTAAAATTCAAAATAGCAAAAATTTTGAAAACAACCTAACAATAAAGATAAATCTCTCTTATGCTATGTCACACTGTTGAACACATGTACAGTTTATTTCTCAACTACCTGAATATAATTGAATTGATAGAAAACTATTAATTCTATTCATGTTTTTATTGTATATCTAATTTTTATATGCACGCTTAAATCAATCAATAATGAAATAAAATCATACACATTTAATAAAATAAAAGCACGCAAAAACAGCAATATCTTTAATTCAACTTTTAATGCAAATAAGACTCAGAATGTGCTTGATCCGTTTTTTCCTATTATTTCATAAAGCACGATATTTGTCAGATTTCATTTTCAGATTTTTCATGTAAAGCAGGAAACCAGTCTTTACTGTTAAAAGCTCGCAAGCCTACCTTTGACTACATTAATGGACTGTATTATTTGATGTACGTTAAGTCATGACATTAAGCCTTCAATATAAGAGCTCTTTAATATACCTCCGTCCCATCAACTCTTTGTTTAAATAATTAAGAGAGATGGCTCAGACATACGTTAAGAATATATTTCTAGGAAATGGGAGGTGGTATTTAAGCTCACAGAGGATCTAATTTTCCGAGCTCTTGTTTGTCAGCTGGAGAACGCGGACCCTCCCACCGAGCATGCACTGGAGAAGTTTATTGATTTTTCGCACTGCATCTGTGCCCTCTTGTAACCTAAAACCCATCAATACGCATCAGACATTTAACCCCCTCTCTGTTACCCATTCGGTTATAGGAATACAGTTAACCCTGCATTTCAGAATCCACAGACGGGCTGCCTTTAGTCAGTGCCGAAGCCTGTGATGGGCAGATGAAGGGAAATCCATTCGCCTTTCTTTGGTTTCCAGCTGCTGGCGTCCCATGGCTGCAAGCTGGTCTGGAATCTGACGTTTGCCGCTTAATGTGTTTATTATACAGTGCCGTCCCAGTGGCAGCTTGAAGTGACTGTCAGTTTAAAAGATTCATGAATGCGATTGGCTTCCGTAAATGGACGTCGGCTTTTCGTTCCTGCCTGATGCTGCCACTTTAAGACCATTACATTCTCTGTAATTGTATAGCTTATGAGCGGGGAGGACGTCTCTCTCGTTGTGTCTCTCTGTACTGAGCAATCGAGCCATCTGGGACAGTGGCTGGAGACCAGGCCTGCGGCTCTGGGGAGGAGAGAATGTCGATCTCCCCTCCTCCTCCTCTCTTTCTCTCTCTCAATCTCAGTCATAAACTCACCCGCCCGCTATTCCCTCACCCCCCTCTTCTCCTCCATGCAGCTTGTTTTTGCGTTTCCTTGGTAGATCGTTCTCTATTTTCTATCGTCTCTTTGACATGGACTGTGTTTTTATCCCTCTCTCTGTATAGCCATCATTCATTGCACTGATTGGTTTAATTTCCCTCACTTCCTGTCTCCTGCCATTTTCACTAGCTGACGTTTCGTTTTCGCTCTCATTATCGTCAGCTGAAGAGGCTGTAAACACCGAATCTCCTGCAAATCTCTCCCAGACACTCGCTGCTAATAAAGGCCCATCTGTTCAGCATAACCACAATCCCCATTGGCCTTAGGGATCTCTCCGCACTGTAATCAGTAATGTTGGGTAATAGCTGTGGGTTGCTCGCAACAACTCAATGCACTCTTGTGTATTTTGGCTCCGCAAGCCAACGCCTCCCCCCGATATTTAACTCACTTCACCTTTGAGCTGGAGTTGGGCCCCGTGCCATCAGATGAGCCTGGGAGGTTGAATTTACGCGCCACGGTTTAACGTATGATTATGAGAAAGCAATTTGTTTTGGCCTGAGTCATGAGTAAGATCATATAGGCAGAGCCGTCAGGGGTCAGGCCAGGATATCATTCTTGATTGAAAGGTTACTCATTACGCAAACCCTTCAAAGACCCCCGAACTTCAAAAGGGGGTGAGCCGATGCAGAAGCGGGGCCGTACGAGTGCGAGCACAGGGTGTGTCACCAGCTATGGTTCCTCTGAGCTTTTCAAGCCGCAAGATTACAGGGATGGCACATGGAGCTTTGGTGCAAGCTGCCTCTTTGTCTGCTCCAAGAAAATGATGGATTGAGGCTCTGATGAGACGTCTTCTTTGCTGGGGTTTGTTTGGCAAGTTTGACTCTGCCTCCTGTAGGCACAATGCTAAACCAATAGAAGATGCTTTCACGGCATCCATCCTGCAACTGGAAGTGTAGACCAGACCTTTGTCTTTTGCGTTTTTACTTGACATCTTAACAACAAGGTTGACCCGGTTATAGCTAGAAGGGATACAGCTACGGCCAAAATCTCGCCATCTCTCTTCGAGCCATAAAATTGCAGGTAGCTTTGCGTACTTATCTTTATGTGAGTGGAAGACAAATGGCGTTAAACTGACATTTCCTGCAAGATCATTCCTGACAGCAAAAAACCCCCAGATTACAGCTTTTAAGTTCACCCAAAAGTGAAAATTCTGTCATCGTTTTTTCACCAAACCTGTTTGACTTTCTGTCTTCTGTAGAACACAAAAGAAGATCATTTGAAGAATGTTGGTAACCAAACCACGGAGGTTCCCATTCACTTGCATTGGTTTTGTCCCCATACAGTAGAAGTAATGGGTACCACCATTGTTTGGTTACCAACATTCTTTAAATATCTTCTTTTGAGTTTGAAAATCATACAGGTTTGAAATGACAAGAGGGTGAGTAAATGATGACAGAATTTTTATTTTTGGATGAACTATCCCTTTAAAGAATCCTTAATTGTTCAACTCATTAGTCGCCACTTGCTGCAATCATTGTTGAATCCACATTTTTAGTTGCAGGTAAACCTAAAATTGTTGTCTCTGCATTTTGAAGAACCCAGACTGTCAGTCTCCTGTCAGGCAGGAGTCGTCTCTTACTATGATATCCAACCCATCAGCGGATGTGAGGGCTTCTCTGACATCTTCATCAGCCAGACAAAGTCAACTGATTCTTTGTGTCGTCTTTTTGTGTGGGTGTATGTACATGTTTTTGGAGCCCCTAAAAGGCAACTTTTTACAGTCATGTTTTGTGGTCATGTAGAGGTTTGCACCACATACAGTAAACGAAAATGGGAGTTATATGGGTGGTTGATCTGTTAAACTGTTGATCATTTGTTGTGGTCTTGGCCATTTTTAATGAACCTTCATGTCACTATGTGAGACGTTAGGGAGGTTTAAACTGAGTTAACATTTCTTTTATTATCAAGTTTAAAATAAGCATTTAAGTAACTTGATGGAAAAAAAGATGCAAGTTATTATGTTTAAACAACTGTCATTGATTTCTAAAGAAAATAGACTCCTTTGACATATGTTTACATTTATAATTATAATAACAGGTAATGTCCTCTTTTTTTATTATTGTGGAGTTAATAAAATGTAATCCTTTTTAATTTACTTTATCCTTTCAGTAATAATGGCACATCATCCACCCTATTAAAAAATATGTGTATATTTACTAATATACATTCATCGTCCTCTGGTCCATCATGTAGCTTGCTATTCTCCGCTATTGATGTGCTGTGTAGTAAGGTGCTCTCTAGAAACATTGGACATTGATGAATCATTTGCCAGTCTCATCTGTTCCTACCCTGCCTACATTCTTCTTGGCGAAAAGAATGAGGCATCCTCCTTGAATTACCCCAGGGATTTATATTATGCACAGATATTGTGGATTTTGGATGCTCCTTTATCAACATGAGAGTCTGTTGATTTAAGGGACATCAAGGGGATCAAGTCCCATCATGCCTGCCTAAGTCCCATTGGAAACACCATATAACTGAGTCTGACGCATTGTGTGTAGTTGTGAGAAAATCATCTTTTGTCAAATAGATGGATGCTAAAAAATAGATCGTCCAGTTAGCTGGGAACATTTGAAGGAGGTGGGGGTGTCGGTATGCGTCTTGTTGGGACAATTCAAAACAGCAGGTGTGTTTAGTGATTTCATATTCTGATTTTAGCTTTGTGGTAGTCCTTGGTACCTCACTGCACCAAAGTCCCTTTAAGGAAAGTCATTACACTCGCCAGCCATATTTGCGACGCCTCTAGGCAGCTATTTCAGTCATACAAGACCAATTCTTAAAGATGGGCCTTATTGAGCGATGCACGATTTTCCCCGTTCATAGTAACAGCACCACGACTGTTTGTTAATATCATTGTCTTAAGTCTTTATCTGTACTCAATGACCTCTGTCATTTATTAACTTAGCAGTGGGCTGTTTCGGGCATTGCTGGGTGGTCTTTTGGGTGTCAGGTCTCAACAAGTAGACGGTGTTATCAAGGCAGTTATCAGGTTTTTTTATTTGGAGATTTCGTGGGTATTTTAGTATGTTTTATGTGACATCACACACAATGTAAAATCAAAGTCACCTCACCTTGCTTTCATATAATAATACGTTCTGAGTATAATGATAAGTTCTGAGTCTAATGATTAGCTTACACCAACCTGGAAAACTTGTGTATAAGTGTGTGTGGTCGCAATTGTGTGCTCGAGAAGAATTACCGTCTTTATTTAAATAAGCGCAGAATAGCTTTGACATTTATTTTCCGTCACACCTGTTGTTCAACATCACTGTTTGGTGTATCACACACACAGTGACTCCACATGTCCCAGTTCTGAGGCGCATTTTTGGCTGTGCAATGTTCTCATAATGATTGTAATTTCATAGTTACAAATGTGTTCCACTTTGTTGACCTGTAATGCGTACTGTTGTTATCTTTATCTCTCGATGCATTTTGGATCTTCTCCAACATTGTTAGGGATGTAACAATTCCCTCAGCTCACGATGCGATGCGATTCACGATTCTGATCTCGCGATGCGATTCAATCACGATTTTTTACAGAATGAGTTGAGGAAAATTAAAAACGAACAACCGCCCTTTTATTATTTCTCTAATGCTGCACAATTGTTTGTAAAATAAAAATATATTTTATGTCAAATAACAAAACTAAATTGCAGTTTTAAAACAAATTCCAAATCAAATAAAAAATGAATAATAAAAAAGTCTCTTTAATATCACAAACTAAGACTTTGTCTGTGCTTTTCCTAACGTGTACTTTTTTAAGAAATATCAGCGTATCCACGTTTACAAAGGTCGAAGAAAAACAGCGACCCCTGCTATTCAAAACGATTTTTTATCAAGTCTCAACCGACTTGAATCGTCACATATTATAATCGATTTTCAACCGGCTCACGGTGAATCGTTACATCCCTAAACATTGTCATTTCGAAACATTATGTCCTTGCGTTTTGTAATATGGCAGTCCTGCTAACTTTGTTATATGAGTTACCAGTGCTGATTGGAGGATGTACAGAAGAACTGTCATGACGTAAAGCTGCCACCCAAGAAGAAAACATCTGAGTATTTATGTTGCAATTTAAGCTTAGCAAACCAAAGTTAGTTATTGATCGGAAATATGCCATTTAATTTTGATTTTTGCCAGTGATTTAGAATTATATGCCTTCTTCCCCCATTCAAGTAGATAGGATTGTAGATAGGATAGGATTGAGGACTTCCTTTGATGTAAATAACTGCCCAGAGGCAACGCAAACATGCTGCCGAGTGGCACGACTTCTATAAACGGACTGCATGAAGCCATCTTTAAACTCCATGTTTATGTTTAAAGGGATTGTTCACCCACAACTGAGAATTCTGTCATAATTTACTTACCCTCTTGTCATTTTAAAGCATAATTCCCTCTTAAAAATGGCACATTGTTGAAAATCTGCGTTGACTGTAAACCTTTTTTAGTTGCATTGTTCTAGTTATGGCAAGGTCATGAGTTTGCTTCCCAGGGAATGCACAGACTCCTAAAACTTTTATTCGCTTTGGATACAAACATCTTCCAAATACATGTAAATGTTGCTGTCAGGGACGGACGGATCTGCTCGGCTGCAGTTATTTAAGTAATTAAGTAAGTAAACCCTCCCAAACATGATCTTTAGATGTTCGTTTGGTGTCAGTGATCAAACATGGTATTTTTAGTTCTGTTGAATCACAAACAAACAAAACTCCCCATAACTCTCTGCCTGTCCCAGCTAGAGAGTCTCTTCTCTGTTGTGTTAATGGTAGCGGTGGGGAGTCATCCCTGTGGACTTTAAATGGTTTCTCTGGAGGAGAGTACAAGAAGCTGTCAGCACCCGGGATGCTGAAGTTCTCTGTGCTGACTGTTATACTCTCTCTCTTTCTTTCTTTCTTTCTTTCTTTCTCTCTCTCTCTCTCGCTCCTACCTTTATGGAGTGTTGCAGGCTGTAACGGGCTGGCACGTCTGTTTACAGCACAAAACGATAGACAGAATAAAGGGCAGAGCTGCATCCCAAATGATGTACTACACACTGCATTTAGACTATGTACCATGCACATTTCTTTATATTTGATGCAGGCTTTTTGACGCAAATTAAAAAGGAGGCCCAAATTTACAAAGACGTTTTTAAGTTTTTTATGTTTGCTTCACATTAAGTAGGCTAGCTACCCTTCACTAAGGTGCTGTACAGAGATGGGGTTGGATTCAGGCACCAGAACCCACCCTCACCAGATTCTAGGCACCTGATTGGTCGACCCCTCTGTCACTCATTGTCTGCATTTTCAACAAGCTGTGGAGCAGCTAATGGAAGGCAATGATTGAGAAATGTGTCAGTGATTCTCATTATTTATCTGTGCTGATTAGTGGAGCTCTGACATGGGCTCACGTCGAGCGTGGAGCGGCAGCAGGCTGTTCTGAGTCTGCCAAGGCCGACTGTTCCTCTCCCTCCCCATTGCTGTAAATAATTAATGCTCCATATCAGTGCCTCTCCGGCCCTGTCACAGGCTACGCCGGGTTCACTCTGCCAGCTGTGACCTGCTTTAAGCACAGGGGCTTCCAGAAGCTGGTCATGCTACATTCGCGTTGAGCTGACTGTATGGCTGTAATTAAGAAGACTTAACTAAGTTAAAGCAGCTGATTGTGACCCACCTTTGAGTCATTCCATAATATTAAATAAGCTAAGCCAGGTTTGTGGTTTTGCATAGTAGTGGATGCTTTTATATTAGGGGTGTAACGATACTTCGTATTACGATATTTCTTGATGCAAAAATGTTACGATGCGCATCGTAGAGAGAGATGGGGATATTTTACGATATGTTTAATTCTGCTCCAGCGCGTCACGTGTGCTTATCTCACATATGCGGTAGAGAGAGAAGCACAAGACACAATCTGTGTCTCCAAGTGGTTTACAAAGTGTCATATTTTCCTTCACAATCGCCGTTAAAACACAGCAAACTTGACGCGTGACTGCAGGCGAGTCACCCCGAAAGTCATTACAAAGGCAGCACAAACGTTTTTAAATGCCAATGTTCATTTATCCGCTAACGTGAGCTGCTGCATAACATGATCTGCAACATAAAGCCAAACGAAACCAGCGCTGTTCCGATCAGTGAAGCGATGAAGTGAGTCGTACTGTATATTAAAAGATCGAATGACATGCTAAAAAACAAATATGTCATTTGCATGATTGAAGAAATGTAATACAGTTTATGTAATATGTATTTTTGAAAGATTTTTCTAGTTCATTACTGTCTCAAGCAAAGACAGCGCAGCTTCAAAGAGACACGATTCTGACGCCAATAGCGTTTGAGTGTGAGCTCTGTCAGAGCGTTTCATTGGTTGAATGTACTGAATGAACACGACCTTCACAAAACGAACGAGTCAATTGAGTCAAAATGAGACTGAATGAACTGCTACATGTCGTTCATGGTCTAATATTCTCTGTATTACAACAATGCATATCCAGTAGTTACTCAACTTTTCTGAAAAATAAAGGTAATGACCTGGTTTAAT
This sequence comes from Triplophysa rosa, assembly GCF_024868665.1. NCBI lineage: Eukaryota > Metazoa > Chordata > Actinopteri > Cypriniformes > Nemacheilidae > Triplophysa > Triplophysa rosa. The sequence continues at coordinate 11,540,170 of NC_079912.1, forward strand.
TTAATTCCAAGGTAAAGTAAATTATGTCGAAACAGTTAAATCTGTTGTCAAAATTGACACTGATCTTAATTCTAATTTTAGTTAAGCCTTAAAATGTTAAAATTCTTTATTAAGTTGTATGTGCAACAAAATAAGTTGCTGAAATTGATAATATATTGAAAATAAATGTTATTTGAATTTCAGTTTAATTTTTTAATTTTGTTCAAAATATCGAGATGTGTGTCGTATCGTGAACCCAGCATCGAGATATGTACCGAATCGTGAGCTGAGTGTATCGTTACACCCCTATTTTATATTATTTTTACTTTTGTTTATTTTCAGACATATCGCTGCTGTCTTTCTGAAACCTCGCATCTCCATATTTTTGGTTAGGGTTAGTTTTATGCTGTGTCATACATCATTATTATAGTCACCTTTTATATTTGTCACTGGGTTTCGCAAATATTTAACCAATGAAAAGAATTAAAAACTAAATATTTACAGTGTTTATTCCATTTTCTGAAAAACTGCAAATTTTTGAGGTTTTGGAAGGACAGGAAGATATACATTACAGTATATGTCCTGTTTGGTACAGTTTTGCTTGTTTGTTAGGCAAATTTTTATACATTTTCAAACAAATTTTAAGAAAGTACTTTGAAATATTAGTGTTTAAAATAGGGTTGTCAAACAATTAATCGCAAATAATTGCATCCAGAATAAAAGTTTGTGTTTACATAATATATGTCTGTGTACTGTGCATGATGTTAATTTTGTATTTATAAACACAAAAACATGCACATAAATGTATATATATTCAGGAAATATTTAGATGTATTTATTTATATTAACCAATAATTGAAATGATATATAAACCTTTATTGATTTAAAATTTTTCTTAAATATATGCATGTATGTGTTAATAAATACAAAGTTAATATGCACAGTACACAGACATATATTATGTAAACATAAACTTTTATTCTAGATGTGATTAATCACAATTAATCGTGTGACAGCCCTAGTTCAAAAAAGTCTTTTTACCTGAACCCGATTTGCAATGGTAAGATTAAACTGATGATAAACTAAGGTGTCAAGTATTATTTTGGAGGAAAAGACTGTTTGACTTTTGAGAAATACAGCCTGTTTAGAAACCTAAACTGCTGTTTTAAAATCAAATAAGATAAAATTGTGCCTTCACAACTGCATGGCAACACCCTGGCAACAACCCAGAACTCACTAGCATCGTGGTGTGTTTTGCTAGTACCAATAATCAGCGCAGTCTGCATTGTGTTTTTATATGATGATAACACTCTGGACGACTGTGGACAAGTCATTTATTAACTGATGAACACAAATAAAAACAGTTTTTAGGAGATGTGGTCAATTTCTATAAATAGCTCTCCCTTTTGGGAACACCAAAGGGAAGAGGTGGAGTCAACACAGGAAATTAATATAGGCAAGGAAATGAGGTCAGAAAGTTAAAGGGGCAGACACACACACATACAGTAAACACATTAGGCATACAGTAATTAGATTTTACGTAATTCCAAGCTTTCTAATCTAGTCCTCAATTGCGATTCTGCAACAGTTAACTGTGTGATTGCATGATAATTATGTAGCGTTTTTCAATCCAGGTTCCACATATTTCTCTCTATGTGTGCCCAAGTTCATAACAGACCTCTCTCACCAGGAGTTTCAATCCTTGGTCACCATTTCACTAGTCTTGATACACATTTGCCGGGGTGTATCTGAATATCAGAAGGCTTTGACTATCCCCCTCCCAAGCCTTAGGGGACAAGAAGCATCTCTGAGTCACTCTTAAGCGTATGTGGGTGATGCACACAGCCTGCAGGACATCTGTTAACTGTAAACCTGTCGAACGCAGCCTGGCAACAGTATCAAGACCACTGTATTTTAAATCAGTTTTATATTATTTTCATTAACATTAACATTAACATGTTGATTTTTGTCAACAATCCATTAAGAAAATGTAATTGCTTCTAACTTCAGGGTGGGGGGAGAAAGGGAACAAAGCGCCGTTTCCTTTTCAAGAACGCCCACACATTAGAGATCTTATCAGTCGCCTCAAGCCTGTGGTTTCAATACCCTCTGCCGTCTCTGCTCACGGCGGTTGGCATTTGTCTTAAAGCTCCGGTCAGATGGCTCTTAAACAGTGTGGCAGCACCTCCTAATATAAACTCATTAGGATATCTGAAAATATGTAGAGCAACATTTATCAGCAGCAGAAAAAAATACTTTTGACTGCGTAGAATAAAAAGATATTTATATATTTGGTTCTATATTTCATAGATTTTATATATTTGGATGGGGTGTGTGATAAGGAACTGGGCTGTGGGTTTGTGTTTATCCCAGGGATGCAAACATGATAAATGCAAAGAATAATTGCAAGTAAAAATCATGCATAGATAGAATAAAGACATACATTTTAGTTAGACATTTACATTTTCTTCGCCAATTGCGTTTTATTAAATAAAATTGTGACCTGCCGATACAGATTTTTGCAGATACTGATTTTCTATCCACAAACTATAATTGACACTGTATATAAAGCACAAATCCCAATTGCTTTCTTGAATGCACTTTTTTTTTTCAAATATTATTTTCGTAAGTGAATTTATTGAACATTACAATTACCTCAAATTTCCCTAAATGCAGTTCTCCAAGCTGCATTAAAATACAGGATCTTCTCTCACCTAAATAACTCTTAAATTGAAGAACTCTGTGACTGACAAGAGGTTGAAATAATAAATATAACGAAATAAAATCACTCAATTTACCTTTTTTTTCTCATATATTCATCTCACAGAATAATATGACTTGCGTTCTAAGGCAGAAAGTCAAACTGCTTTGAAACTTGGAGGAAGTGTAAGTGATGACTGAACCCTTTTGCAGTTTTGCATATTGTTGGGCCTTTGCAGTTCATAGTGAAATGAACACATTGCAGTGTTGGACAAGACAGTTTTGTTTACATTTGTAAAATCTAGGACTTTAAGCAAAACTTGTTTCAGAACCACTATGTGAAGAAGTTGATTTACTGACGTCCCCTGGTACATCTATCAGAAAGCTGCTTTATGTTCTGTCTATTGTATCATATATTTGGTATTCTTAATCTTTCACACTTTGGACCACTCCATCTGTGTTAAATCCTCTCCAGCCAATCGGATTGTGTTGGCCATTGGGGAAGGCTGATTTCAAAGTTTTTCAAAGCCGCCTGTAACCCCTTCAGCTTCTGTAATCACAAGTCAGCATGTCTAACTGTCTAACCTCTCATTGCAGCTACGCCGGTGGTTCTAGAAAGAAACATGTACCTTCCTGCACCAAGTCACTTGTAGAGAATCCGTTAACAATTCATTAAATTGTGACATGGGATAGAGAGAGCTAGCTATAAATAGCACCTCTGTTGTCCTGGTATGGAGATGTGCATGTAACGGCTAGATGCATGTGTACTTAATATATGTGCAAAGTTTTGAGTGAAGCAAATATCGCAACCATCAATCCTAATTTGCACAGCTATGCATTTTTGATGCAACAACCTAGTAGTTATTGGATTGCTTTGAGGTAAACAGTCAGGCAAGCGATGACCTTGTCTAATTACGTTCATGAATCCGGTGTTGTCCTCTATCCAAGGGGACACGGAAAATCGTCTAGGCTGTGTCACGAGAAGCCGGTCGCTGCTAAGATGGTCAGAATGGGCCCTGTGATTGCCAGGCGCTGTTGCATATTGTTATGATTCAGATGTCCTACTGATCACCGTCTCTCATACTAGAACATGAACAGTTGACAAGAAACTTTCTCGCCTGTTTGTCCAGTTAGCATCCACTGTAGAGCAGCGTTGGTCACTTCCACCAGAGACATTGCTGTGATTGGCCTCAGCTCATTAGGTTTAAGTAGGGCACTGCAATCCAGCAGGGATTGAATAGCAATTCTCCATTCATTCCTGCTCTGACTCCCCCAGCAGGTCTGCAGCGACGCTGCAGAGCCTTACGTAATGCAGTGTGTGTGCGCGTCAGCCTGGCTTAAATGCGGCCCTGCGTGCTGGCCCGGGTGTCTCTCCTCCTACTCCCCAAACGCTGCGGATGAAACCCTTGTTGCTGGTTTCATTAACCTCCGCTGTTTTAAATTAGCTCTGAATTTTTGCTCACAACTGGTCCCATCAACACTCTTCAAAGTGCAAGTGCTGTTGACATAACGTCGATTTATTTTTCCCCTCTTGTCTCGCGTTTGGCTTTAAAAGTGGAAATCTAGTAAATGATGCGAAAATGCTTTTGAAAACGTTGAAGACCATTATGGTTATTCCAGATCTATTCCAGAATAGATAGGCCATTTTCAAATTGTAACAATTAGCCCACACGTGCTATTCGCATAATGTTTGTATTGGAACGCTTAAAGTGATTTTCTCCAAAGAATACAAACTTAGTTCAAAGGCTGCGGACTTTGGTAAAGGTTTATTTTTAAATTTAAAGCTCTTCTACTTTCATCTTTAAGGGATAGTTCACCCAGAAATGTAAATTGTGTCACCATTTACTTACCTTCAAAGTGTTCCAAATCTGTATAAATTTGTTCTGATGAACACAGAGAAAGATATTTGGAAGGATGTTTGTAACCAAACAGTTCTGGGGCACCATTGACTAGCATAGTAGAAAATATAACATTGGTAGTTAAAAGTGCCCCAGAACTGTTTCCTTTCATACATTCTTCAAAATATATTCTTTTGTGTTCAACCGAACAAAGAAATGTATATAGCAATTTCCCCTGCTATTGTAGTCGATGGTGGCCAATAACTGTGGTTACAAGCATTCTTTCAAATATCTTTCTTTGTGTTCAGCAGAACAAAGAAATTGATACAGATTTGGAACAACTTGAGGGTGAGTAAATGATGCCAATGTTTATTTTTGGTTGAACTGTTCCTTTAAGAATCCCAGAACCCAAACTGTGTGACCATTTTGCTTTGATTGTTTAAATCAACAAATAAGTCACAGTGAGGAAAACCTATCTTGAACATTTCTCCTCAGTTTATTACAGGACTGGGGCACACAGGAGACTTAAAGCGCACCGTTCCGAACCTGTTCCCAGCACATGCCGTTTTTGACTCCGTTCCGATCATGTGGGCAACTTTAATGCACCGTGCTATTATTAAAAAGTCAGTTCTCTTTCAATAGTTGATATTGGTTCATTTTCCCCTGGTGATGGGACACATTTCCCTCTTTCTTGCTCTCATCATATCGAGGACGGTATGAGATGATGAAATGTACTACTTTTGTCTCTCATGGGAATTCCCAGCGTTCGAGCCAAACCAGTTTCTGTAAGACACAAATCTGAATCGAAAGCGAGATTCCGTTTTGTACTACATGTAGGAGAGATGAACAGCTGTGCTTGTTGTGTCCACATTTGTTAGGGCTTGTTAAATAAAAACTTGCATGCTCATCAGTTTTTTTGTGCTGTACAGTATAGTGGTGGTGTGAGAGAGGGACGTTGTGTTCCCCTTGTCTCTCTCTCTCTCTCTCTCTCTCTCTCTCTCTCTCTCTCTCTCTCTTTATTTCTCGCCCTCGCTCTCTATCTCACTTACTTTTGTATTACTTCCCTTTTTTCTTTCATTCCCGTGCCCTGTCTTATTCTCACACTCCATCTCAGGGGACCCTCATTGTCGCACAATATAATTGAATCTCCTTTCCGTTCCATTTTCTCCCGTTTTCATTTTACAGACCTCCTTACACCTCCCAGCACCAACCCACATCCTCAATGTATGACCTCAGAACGCAACCCCTAAGCCTTCTCGCTTTTAATTATCTCTAATTAGTAATTAAATATTCCAGGCAGTTGTAAAGAGCTGTTTAAGATGGTATGAATTGATAAGAAAATGTATTTTGGGGATTTCTGGAGTGTTTAGAGAGCTGCCAAAGCAAGCGTTTTCAGGCACTCACAGCCAAACCAGTAAATTATAAAAATTTAGAGTGTTTTATAGAGATTTTTAACCGTAAGTACCTAAATGACTAATTGATTTTACAAGCATCTCTCCCCGAAGAGCTGTTTGGCTGTTTTCTTAAATTTATATGACCTTTAGGATGCCGAGCTGCAAGCTGTTTTAACTCTTAAACGGAGCCATATCTAATAGCAGCACAATTTAAAACTAATCTTAGGAAAGTCGGAATAATGGATCCACACTTCCAAGTGAAATTCCGCAATCATTCTCAAAACTCAAAGGAAAAGTTGGCTCCAAACATTGTCATTTAACCTGTTCAGGAGGTTATTTAATATAATGACATTTCCGCCCTTTTAAACGTTAAGCATAAGCCTAGAATGTTCATTTATCAACTCTAACTACAGTTGATTTGTCCTTTGAGCATTTTCTAAATGTTGAATTCTGTCTCCAATAGGTGATATGTATTGAGGATGAGTGCTGTCGGGGAAAACTCGTCTGATCCTGCCAGGTCAGAGGCTCAGAAGCGCAAGGAATGCCCATCGGACCTTCTGGGCCCAAGGTACGTCATCTAGATACGTAATGCAAACAATCATTCAAAAAAAAAAACGACCGTCAAGTCCACCAGCATATTTCAATGATTATATTGTTGTTTTTATTGTTACTGTAGGTGTAATTGAGCAGATTATATTTAAGATATTCCTGTTAAGTTGTTTATAGTTTAGGGATCGATTCAAGATTACTAATTCAACAATTTCACACAGTAGACACAAAAACACTCCAGTATATTCACATTGGTGGAGCTCAGCCTGTGTGTTTCTATATAAAGCCATGTTCCACTGAGTCAGGAAACATCAGTCTATATAATTCATTCATAGGACAGAGCAATGCATGACCTCTTTATTAATGAAACTTTCCGTGCATGCATCAGCATAAACTGCTGAGGATGCACAGCGGCAAACTGAAAATGCAACCTGCTGATGGTTCTGTAGTTTAAGCTGGAAGACATTTTAAAGGTTATACACAATGGGAAAAAACGTATCCCAATACATACTGTATATATGTATTTATATATATATATGTATATGTACAGTATATATAATAAAAGCACTACGGTGGCTGACACAGAACTAAGATGGAGTCACGTTTTCGCTTTTTTGCCAAAGGAGATAACGTATTTACGAAGCGCGCTCTGTAGAGCAGTTTGTCCGTTTGGGGCTACTGTAGAAACAACATGGCGCATTCCATGTAAGGGGACCTGCGGTGTATGTAGATAGAAATAACTCATTTTTAGGTAATAAAAACATAACGCTTCATTATGTAAGGTCTTTATACATCTCTGAAGACATAGTTATGGATATCATATTGCATTTCTGTCAATAGATCATTTCAAGTGCAACTTTATGGTACATAGTTGGTTTTTTGGTTTTACGGCAGCCACATGTTGAATCTTCTCATAATCATTTCTCTCCACAGTCCCAAACGCAGCACCGAGAAACGCAATCGAGAACATGAGAATAAATACATAGAGGAGCTGGCGGAGCTGATCTTCGCAAACTTCAATGACATCGACAACTTCAACGTCAAGCCTGACAAATGTGCAATCCTCAAGGAAACCGTGAAACAGATTCGACAAATTAAAGAGCAAGGTAAGCAAATGGGGTGAATTCTTGTATTAAACTCGCATTCCGTAATTATTCCTGAAACTGGTTTATTAATCATAGCTAGTAATTGTACAACCGAAACACACAGGTGACTAATTTGTCCTGACAATTAAATATTATCAACAGCATTTTTCTTTTGCAATTAAACATTATACCAGAACCCTTGCGAAAATTGTTTTTATTTGACCACAGTAACCACAATTTTACTATGGTCTCGGCACACTATCCATAGTTTGCTATGGTAATACAAATGGTAATCAATCTATCAATTAATACACTTAATAATAATTTCCTTTTAGCTCAAACTTTCCATCCATAATGAGAGAAATTACTTTTTGTACATTTTCCTATGAGCTAATGAAACAAAGAACCCAGTGTAGATTAATCAATTTAATTCATATGAAAGTACTTGTGTTGTTGTTTCATTGAAGTACGTTTAAATAAGCGTTATGTAACATAATTGCTTTGTTCACTTTCATATGATCACTTTGTTGCATTTTTCCAGGCAGATGTAATTAAATTTAATCGTAATAGTTGGTTTTCTAATTTTTTGATTTAGTAATCAGAACATACTGTAAATACATGAATACTGCGAGACTGCTTAGTGCAAATACTAGCACATTTTGTGATGTGAAATAGCTTTTCTAGTAGTCATTTTTGTTATTGAAGGACTAGGACTTTTTTATTTTTAGGTGGGTACACTGTATAATTGAATGAATAAGTCTGTGTCGTTTATACAGGATGAGTGTGGGTGTTAGCTCACCACGCTTGTGTTGTCTCCATTGACTCTGACTTTCCTGTGATGGAGATTGTTTGTGATGTACTGAGTTCTGAGTTATGTAATGCTGAACAATGTGATGTAAACTAACAGAGCGACGGTCGCCGTCTGCCATGTCCTCCTCAACCCCTCCCTCACCCCATTTCTGCTGCTCTCAGTTCCGCACGGCCGCAGCATCGCACCCTCCTCTAACCGTGTTTGTACAGCCTCAGAAGAAAAGGAAAGTGGGCCTGTTTTGCTTGTAAACAAGGCCTCAAGTGTCGAGTAAGGCTGTCAGTTCGCCTTTTAAAAGAAACGTTTTTCAGGCTCACAGGAGGCACTTTAAAACAGAAACTCCTCTTTGCTGAAAATACCGGTTTATAATTCTGCCTTTCGTTGTATTCAGACCTGTAGCAACAAATGACTCTTTAAAGACATTTGAGTTCTTATAATTGAGTATGATGAATGATTTAAAAAGACATTTTTATTGAAAGGCAGACTTTAGTATGTGCAGGCTAAAATATCCTTGATATGCTCTGGAATGAGTTCAAGCTCCACAACCTTTACAAAAGGAATTCCTTCACTGCTTATTTAACACACCGAGTGGAAAGTTCAGTGAGTATTATGCTCACACAATTTATTTTAACAGTATAATTAACCCTTGTTCATTGCCAAGCATCGGTAACAGCTGGCACTCCATTGAAATAACATTTTTAAAATGAGATTTTTATATTACGCTAAGAAAATGTGAGTGGTGCTTCTCTGTGATGCTCTGGGTGGTTGCCAATGCGTTGCTAATTGGTTGCTCAAGCGGTTTAAGTGGATTGCACTGTGGTTTGTGTAGGGTGTTCCGGATGGTTTCTAGAGCGTTACTATGGTGTTTAAGCCCACCCCAGGTCTCTATATTTTGGGCCCTAGATATAAAAGCGATGTTACTAATTGTAGCAATGGACAGTTTCCATCAAATTGGTGTTGAGTTTTAGTGAATTCAAACCGGCTCTTCTGTACTGATTACACCAGATTACTTTGCCCGGTAGTGAATGATTGCTGAAAAATGTCATGCTTACACACCCCAAAGATCACATGATGCTGAATCCTTACTTGAAGAGTCATGACCTTGCGTCCACAACCAGATTATGATTGGTCAAGAGCAGAGTTGTGGGTGTGGCTTTGATTTCTGACTGATTGGGTAGATCACAAAAGATCCAAGCTGTGATTCAGCGGAAGATGAAACTCATTTGCTTTTCTCTCTCCTTTTTTTGATGGGGATAAGGAAACCACTTTGGAGCCGAGTTAGAAGTAAGAGACAGAATAAATGATCACCATTCCTTTTGTGCAGCTGTGCTGGTTTACCAGCCCCTGCTGGGTACAGCAAAGACCTGCTGACACACAACACGCTTGCATCCACCCATCATCAGTGCACGCATGTGTATCTGTGACACACACACACACACAAAAGCGTACAGGAAGAGGCCTGTTCAGAGCATCCCAGAATGGACTGAGGAGAGCCTGATGGATGGGCTTTTCTCTTTGCCATATGGCTACTCATCGTGCTGGCGCTGTGTGCCTCTCTATTGTGTTCCCCATAAACCCCAATGCTACCACAGACTGCTGCCCTAATGGATGGGTAAAGACAGGAAGTTAGATTAGCCTAGGGAATTGTGGGATTGAGGATGTGCCACTGGCGGCAGGAAGCGTTTGTCTTTATCACACTGCAAAGTAAACATATAGAGCTGTAGACAAAAAACACACAAACAAGCCATGCAGTTTATTATTGCCACTGCTTGTACATTGTCCCACTTATTACACGGCTACTTGCCACATGAGAGAAAAACTGAACATAACATGTGAATTTGAAATATTTTATTAGGTCATTTTTACCGAATGCAGACCTTCCGTGAGGAAAAGCTGTTTAGTTTTGGTTTTAAAGTAAGAAACGACGTTCAAACATCACGAACAGGCAAATTGGTTTAATCATTTGTAAATGTAATACCATATGTGTTATTAAAAGACATATTTATAATTAATTTTTGTGTTATATTAAACTGCCCCTCTCAAAATTATTTGCAGCTTCCGGGTTACAGGGTTTTATTCGTTTTGAGCGGTTGTTATTTGAAAATCATCTTTGTTATTTGAAAATAACAACCCTAGGAATGTCGCGACTGGCCAATCAGAATCAAGCATTCAAATGAGCGCGTAATAAGCTGCCATAGCACACTCAGTTTCTACCAATCTCATAATAATCTTGAGTACCTATAGAGTAGTATTGCATACTTTGTATCTTCGAAGAGTATCTAGTTTGATCACATTTATAAAAGATAGATACAGCTGTACGATTATTTCCGGAAAAATAGGAACTCGTGGGGGTGGGAGGAACTAAATCACGAGCACACAATAGCCTACATCATCGCATTATCTCTGCATAACTATTGATTCACTTTAAGTTCATGTTGTTTACATTATGCATGTACATGCCGGTTGCCAACAAAACAGACATATGACTTAGTTTCACTTACCGCATGCGGTTCATCTTTTAGCACTGGGACCGCTCCATCTATTGATTTCAAACGATCTGCAAATCCAGCGTTATATCCACCGTTTGTAAAACATTCCATCACTGAAATGCTGTGAACAAAAAGACACACCTAAACTTCACTATAGCAAGAGTAACGAGCTGCAGCTGCAGGCCTACAGCGCAGCCAATCTTGATGGTAAGCGGGTCTCGCTCGTTGGTTGGCGCATGGGCGGGCTATTTCTTTCGCCTTGCCGAGCTTTTCCGGGAGAATTGCCCAATAAAAGTAATAGGATCCCTGTTATGAAACAGGGGTCCAGACTTATAAAAAGCTTTCCAAAACAAGTTGGAGTGCTGGGGGAGTGCATCAAGCCCAGAAATACTACGTCATACATCCAACTCATTTTTGACAAGTTCACCATGTTAAGCATGAGAAGACAGCACGTTAAACAGTGTAAAGAAGTCAGAATGCATGAAACACCGTAGCATGCCCCCTTTAAAGGGATAGTTCACCGCAAAATGCAAATTCTGTCATCGTTTACTCATCCTCTTGTTGTTTCAAACCTATATGATTTAATTTCTTCTGCAGAACACAAAAGAAGATATTTTGAAGAATGTTGGTTATCAAACAACGGCAGTACTCATTGACTTGCATTGGTTTTGTGTCCATACAATAGATGTGAATGGGTACGGCCATTTTTCGGTTACCAGTATTCTTTAAAATATCACTTTTGTTCTGCTAAAAGAAAGAAAGTCACACAGGTTTGAAAGGACAAGAGGGTGAGAAGATGACAGAATTTTCATTTTTGGGTGAACTATCCCTTTAATTCTTTATATGTCCTTCTGTAGTTCTTTATTTGAAGTGTAAACTGTTTCACAGCATTGTTCAGTGTTTTGGTAAATCTTACAAATCCTGTCAGGAACAGGAACATATCCATGTTAAATTTCACTCCAAAATGAAAAGAAAATAAATATGTTCTCCCCCTCATGTCACTCTCACAGTTAATAGGGACCACAGCTGTTAAGCACCAAAACACACACACAAAACAAACAAAAATAGCTAGACAAATGTTTGTCGCACAGAAACTGAGGAAGAATAAATGAAAAGTGGCTTTTTTATTTATGGATAAGCTACCGCTTTAGGAGTTTTTAAATTTTTATAACACGTTACACATTTTCCCTCCAACCATTTGTTGTTGCTAATATGCAAATTAGCAACAGTTACGTGTTAAAAGTGATGTTTTATGAGTGATATATTAAATTGTTTCTACATCATGGTAATATTTGTTGCTTCGTTTTGAACTCGTGCTGATTAAAATGTAAAAAAAAACCTCTTCCTGAGCTCTGCTCATTTCCCTTCTCACAGATCTTGACTGCTTTGTTTTGCAGTCTTCGGAAGACACGTTGTTTACAGATAATGTCACTTTGTTGAGCAGAATGATGTTCTCCATCCTTTATATAATGGTTTGTTTAGTGAGTGAGTGAATGTGTAGAGACCGTTCCATTCATGTCTGGGCCGCTGGCTGCACGGCTGCTGCGTCACATGCACCCATTTAGCCCGACAGTTTCTGCCTCACCCGTTGCTAAGGTCTCTGCGCGCACCATAACGACACATCTCAAGCGTGCCGCAGTCTGAAATAGTGAGAAAGGGGTTGAAAAGGTGTGTTTATTATTAAATTAAGTGCTTTACTAAGCAGAGAATCAAGTTTAGCCTTTCAAAAAAAAATGAGTGTTCTAATGGCTACACTGGACTACGCGTGAAAATGTGATTTCAAAAGAAACACTTTGGCTCTGTTGGATCTAATGGGGGGTTTCTAGGTTCCTGTCATTGAAATGTTCATTATTTTAGCCCACCTTAGTCACTCACACAGTTGGTTTGTTAATGTTAGCATAATTGTTCTGGATGGTTTAAGTTCTCAAATGGACTGCCTCGCTCTCTCGTTTAACCTCACTGTTTTTCTGTGTGCCTCTCTGCAGAAAAAGCGGCTGCAGCCAATGAGGATGAAGTGCAGAAGGCTGATGTGTCATCGACAGGCCAAAGTGTTATTGACAAAGATGCCCTTGGACCAATGATGCTGGAGGTGGGTCTGTCAGGCTGTGTGTTTACTGAGTTACACTGACTCTACAGAACATGCAGGCAGACACGCATTGGGAAGAAGCATGCAGCATGTATGAGGAATATCAGTATGCACCCAAGAGTTGACCAATTTGAATGCAAGATTAAAACATTGTGCAAGCTAAAATTTCTTTATAATTCGGGGAAGAGTCTTTGGTCGCTTTCAGTTTGAAGTTTCCTTCCCTAAATTCCTCCATCTGGTTGCCGACCTGAAGAGAACATGTAAGACTTTAGAAAATCTGCATTCTGCAAGATTTTTTTTTTTTTCTGAATGACCACTAGAGGATTTGGAATTGAATTTATTTAAATGTGATTGATGTTTACAAACTTGAAAAATTTAAAATTCAAGAACATAACAATTGAAGAATTCCAGTATAATATTCAAAATAGTGGTCGATTGAGATTTTCAATTATTGCTACTTTTACATTCAGTTCCCCACAGTCTTATGTTGACAAAAAACAAACCTTTTGTCACTGATAACAACTATAATGTAATTTCATGGTCTATATAAATATTAACAATTATAACAATGCATGTGGCATTAAAGTATCTCTCAACTAAATAATAACAAAGTTATTATTATTTAGTCAATTAAGCTGTCAGTGATAAAGAATAAATTAAGATCCCTAAGTGGTTTTCTTTTTTCTATCCATGTTGCTTCTTGATTAATATTAGTGAATAATAGATAGCAGCAGGTGTATTGGCTAAATTTACACTTCATTTGCGAGGCCTAATGCTCGAATCTGACGTTTTGACAAATCGTTTTATTCCTATCTGTATTCACATGACATGAGAAATAACCAATTGCTGTTTTAAAGCAGCTGCCTGTCAAACACCACACAAGTATTAAAATACTTGCAATGTAAGTCGCTTTGGATAAAAGCGTCTGTCAAATGCATAAATGTAAGTATAAAATGAGTCTGTAGTCAGTAGTACCGTAACTAGCAGGCATTATTGCATTTTATATATTACTTTTTGGGGGTTCTCTAACTATTGACTTGGTACTGAAGTATTGGTACTTTTAATGTCTTTAATATTAACCATTCTCTTCCATCTTTGTGACAGTTTGCCATCTAACTTGCTGTGAATAGTTTTCATTGCAAAAAAAACTTTGTGCAGATTAGTTTCTGTAAACAGGGTTGACTGTTTAATAGGACTCTCCAGTGCGAACGCAGAGTCTGCTGTTGCCCGAGCAGGCAGGACGCCCAGATTTGAAACAATCCGCCCATCCAGTCCCCTCGTCTTCCTCACACCCACTTCTCTCTCTCCTCTTTGGGGTATTTATAGCCTCTGTGGTCGGCCGTCACTGAATCAACACGAAGCGGAGGCCAAATATAGCCGCTTTGCTTGCGCGCTTGGTCTCCCATCTGTTTGAAACGGCCGAAGGAGGGAACGGTTCGCACCCACGCGCTATAATGCACCTAATTAAAAACCACTTGTGACAAAGGACCAGAGAAGGGAACTCGCCCGACTGCCCTTTTCCACCCGACGCCCATAAAAGCTCTCACAGTGTCGCCCGGGCGCACATGCTCACAAACACTCGAGTGCACAGACAGACACTGTGGAAAGCTTTTTGCAGTCCTGTGCGCCCCCCCCCCCGCCCCGTGAAAAACTTCATTGTTTCATGGTGCAAGCTAAAGTGTGAGTGGCCTATTGGATCTGCTAAAGCAGCTTTGTCATTTCAGAAGCATTATGTGGTAGCTTTGTGCGTCTGCCTTTATCGGCCCGGCCATTTTCAGTTTCTGCACCTTGGTCCGTGACTCTGAGCTTGCAGACCAACCCAGCCTTCCCTTTGTATAGGAAGTTACACAACCTCCCACGCTGGGACAGGCGCAGCAGAGCGCCGTAAAGCCAGGCCCACCCAGCCCCATTTTTGTCGCAATACACATTCATCAGCACATTTACAGAGTTGCATAAGTTTGGCTAAATAAAGGTGGATTTGGCATTCCCGCATGTTTACTTTGCGATGTTTGCTGAATGTGCCCACCAGATGGCCACATCTAGAGCAATGCACAAACAAGGTCTCTCTCTCTCTCTCTCTCTCTCTCTCTCTCTCTCTCTCTCTCTCTCTCGCTCGCTCATTCATTTCCAGCAACTTTCTAGAGCATGTGCGTTTGTACCATGCTGTTCTTGAGCGGTTTTTGAGACTGAGCGTTTGTGATATAATCCTCTCCGTTAGGAAGTGGCGCCGTGTTTGTTTTGCTGATAAAACGATTTAGAGCTTATTATGCTTCGCCACAGATTAAAGAATGATTTCAGAGCTGCTGCTTCACGTTCTAAAACAAACGGCAGCTTTTACAGAGATCGCTGGAGGCCCTCAGGGGCCCAACTGCATTCAGACCTAATTGACACCATCTTGATAGGTAATGCTTGACTCAGGGCTGTGTTCTTTCAATTAAGACTCGTCAATATCGTTCCTGTCAAGCTATCAAGCGCTGAGATTATTCCTCACGAGCTCTTTTTTAACCAACATAGTGTAAGCAGACAAGAATATTCCTGTTCGTACATGCACTCGTCGAGTCCAGAATTAGCATCAAATGGGAGTAAAAACTGGCTTTGAGTTAATGAAATGGACATAATGTCTATTTTGCTTTTGTAAGAAACTGCAGCACAGTCTGAGTCAAAGTCTAGGAATGATCTGTCTGATCCTTGTGATTTAATTAACATGCACAATTTAATTTCAACCGGCTTGTGTACTAATTGTGTACAACTTGCACGTCTGTTACAGCAACCTCTGGCCACACATATGTGGAAAATTCCTCACATTAAAGGGATAAATCACCCAGAAATGAAAATTCGGTCATCGTTTACTTACCCTCAAGTTGGTTTTATGTATAACACAAAAAAGATATTTGGAAGAATGTTAGAAACAAAACCGTTCTGGGGCACCATTGACTACCATAATAGATCTTTTCCTACTATAGTTGTCAATAGTGCCCCAGAACTGTTTGGTTACACACATTCTTCCAAACATCTTTTTCGTGTTCAGCAGAACAACAAAATATATACATATACTGTACATGAAACAACTTAAGGGTGAGTAAATGATGACAGAATTTTCATTTTTGGGTGTACTATGCCTTTAAGATACCAATAAAAGACACAATAGTGTCAGGTGCTGTTTCACAGTGACTTTACTTCTGACTACTCTGCTCTGACTTCTCTGATCAATAAATCCATTGTCATAAGTATAAAATATTTCTAATATTATATTTTAATAATAATAAATAATGTTTTTTATCGACAAGTGCATTCTTCTTTTGTGTTCTCTTAAAAAGAAAAGTAGGTTTGAAACAACGTTAAGATTCAGTAGACAAAATTCAAAATAAATCGATGTATTGTGTATTTATATGTATATGGATGTGATGTGATGTGTTCCTGTTGCTTTAAACAACTCAAGATCTCGCTGCAATTAAACAATCACGCATCGTGAACTACGTGTAATTAAACATATGAAACTTAAGATGCTCACTTTACGCCTCAGCGCATCAAATGCTCAACATATGCGACACGAGGATGCACTCGCGCTCTGATAGAGCCGTAGCCTGTAATCTGCATCTAAAATGAGCAAAACCAACTGCTCTTATTTCACGCCTGTTTACCTACCAGTATTGTTCAGACTTTGTGAGGAAGCCTGTTAAAATAACCTACTATCTGTCACTTGTATGATTTTCCTGCAGCTAATTACATCATTTTGGTTAACTTGAATTGAGAAGCGCACACTTTTAGGTCATTGCATCCAGCCCGTTGCTGATCAAACCTGTCGATTAATCATAAGGCCACCGATTTAGACGCTCGCTCATGTCATAATCCCCATGACTTCACTCGATCTCTTGTTTAGAGTTTACAAGGTCTCATGTCTTCTCTGGCCATCCTTTTTTATTTTGTTTCTGCTTGTTATCGCATCTTCCCAGCCGAACGGTTAAGCTTTTAGATGGATGTGTACACTGGCTCTTATGTCCGCATGTCCTCTTCATTTAATAGTATTTGTGTGTTTGCTGAGCGTCTGTGCTGGCAGTGCTAATGTTTGGCTGTGTTTTTCTCTCTTATCTCTCCTCTAGGCCTTAGACGGGTTTTTCTTTGTTGTGAACATGGAGGGGAACATCGTGTTTGTGTCAGAGAATGTGACGCAGTACCTGAGGTATAATCAGGAGGAGCTGATGAACACCAGTGTGTACAGTATCCTGCATGTGGGAGACCACAACGAATTCATCAAAAACCTCCTGCCCAAGTCACATGGTGAGATGAGCTTTCGCTTTCTTTTCTACTTTCTTCCTTTCGCTCTTTTTTTTTTGCTGTTTCTTTCGCTCCTTTTACTTTTTCTTTCACTCTTTCTTACTGTCAAGATTGAGTTAAACGTTGTTCCTCCCAATCTCATATTAATCTTGAGTACCTATACAGAAGTATTGCATACGTCGAAGAGTATTTAGTTTGATCACATTTATAAAAGAGAGATACAGCTGTACTATTATTTCCGGAAAAACACGAGATGCTGGAGGCAGGCACGAGGGATGGAACTATAGCACAAGCACACAATAACATTACATCATCGCATTAATCCCTTTGTGTTTTTTACATTATCCATGTAACGTTACGCTGCCGATTGCCAACAAAACACAGACAAATGACTTAGTTTGACTTACCGCATGCGGTTCATGTCCGGCATCTTTTAGCACTGGGGCCGCGCCATCTATCAGTTTCAAACAATCTCCAAATCCACCGTTTATATAACATCCATCACTGAAATGCCGTGAACAAAAAACCTACTGACTTCTCTCACTATCGCAAGTGTAACGAGCTGCAGCTGCAGGCCCACAGCGCCGCCAATCTTGATGGTCTTACCATCACCCGTGCTATGTCTTTCGCCTTGCCGAGCTTTTCTGGGAGAATTGCCCAATAAAAGGAATAGGATCCCTGTTACGAAACAGGGATCCAGACTTATAAAAAACTTTCCGAAACAAGTTGGAGTGCTGGGGGAGTATCAAGCACAGAAATACTACGTCATACGCCAACTCATTTTTTAAAAAGTTGACCATGTTAAGCATGAGAAGACAGCACGTTTAACAGTGTAATGAAGTCAGAATGCATGAAACACCATTAAATCCCCCCTTTCACTCTTTCTTTCGTTCATTATTTCATTTGTTAGTTCTTTCTTCCTCTCTTTCTTTTAACTTTCTTTTATGTTTTCTTTCACTCTTTCTTACTTTTGTTTCTTCTTTTCTTTGTTTCTTTCTTACTTACTTTTACTCTTTCTTTGTTCTTTCTTTCTTGCGCTCTTTCTTTATTTCACTCTTTCGCTCTTTCACTCTTTCTTTCGTTCATTATTTCGTTTGTTCTTTTCTTTCTTTTCTTCTGTTCCTTGTTTAATGAGAGCTGTGACGCTTCACCTCAAACTGTCAATTCTCCTTTCCTATTCTAATTTTTCCTTGAAAATCAATGACTTCCTCTCCCTTTGCTGCTGCGATGTGGAAAGCACTTTATTGAGTAAGGAAATACTGTGGGATACTGATTCAAATGAATGACAGCAAGTTATGTGTTTTCACCTCCCTCCAACAGTAAACGGGGGACCGTGGTCCAACGAGAATCCCAGGCGGAACAGCCACACCTTTAACTGCCGCATGCTGGTGAACCCTCACAGTGAGGCTGAGGAGACGCAGGATCACGAGGTGCAGCAGAAATATGAGACCATGCAGTGTTTCGCTGTGTCTGAACCAAAGTCCATCAAAGAGGAGGGAGAGGGTGAGCCACGCTTTCTTAAAACACATTTAAGCCACACGAACTCAACTCTAGATTTAACACTTTCACTAATCCGCAAATGAGCAGATTTTACATTTACACTTTTATCCACACCCTTTTATTCAAAGTGACTTACAGTGCATTGAAGGTTTACTTTTTTTTTTTAATCGAACCCATGAGCGTTGTGTTAGCAGCGCAATGCTCTTGTCTCAAAGTCGCATCGCATGACATTCCAGTTTATTTAAGAAATTAACCATTTATAACATACATCAATATTTACTGAGAAATAGCTGTGCATCCATACAAGTGAACCGCCTCTGCGTTTAAATTTGAGTGCCTCTTAAAACACGTTGAAGCAACACTAAGCTTTGACAGTTGTTCCTGACATTAGTGAGAGAAGTGAGTTTTCCTGTTGCTAAAATTTAGTCTGGGATTCATTGGCTCTTTCTGCTTCTACACTTCCACCTCACGGAGTCACTCAGAGTTCAGGGTGCATTTGAGACCCACTTCTCCACTGGATCGTTTTGGCTTTGGTTTCGGCCCTGGCTTGTGTGTGTGTGTGTGTGTGTGTGTGTGTGTGTGTGTGTGTGTGTGTGTGTGTGTGTGTGTGTGTGTGTGTGTGTGGTGTGTGTGTGTGTGTGGTGTGTGTGTGTGTGTGTGTCGTGTGTGTGTGCGTGTGTGTGCGGTGTGTGTGGTGTGTGTGGTGGTGTGTTGTGCGTGCGTACAGTAAGCATGAGGGAAACGAGAGATGTTTATGTGTTTAATGTTGTTCCCCTCATTTCTCACACTTACGTTCTCTCCCTTTCTCTCAACACCACACACACACACACACACACACACAATGTTTAATTCTGGGTACTGTGGTGTGTTGAGTGATAAGAGTCTCTTTTTATGGCTGTTTGCTGTGTGCAGCTGCTTTTCACCTGGCACAGAGGAGAAAGAAAGGAGCAGGATGGTGAGGAGAAGGGTATAGAGGAGAGAGAGGAGAGAGAGAGAGAGAGAGAGAGAGGAGGAGAGAGAGAGAGAGAGAGAGAGAGAGAGCGAGAGAGAGAGAGAGAGAGAGAGAGAGAGAGAGAGAGAGAGAGAGAGAGAGAGAGAGAGAGAGAGAGAGAGAGAGAGAGAGAGAGAGAGAGAGAGAGAGAGAGACGGAAAGAGTTTATTACAGAGCTTCATACAGTTCCAACTTGAGACCACCCAAGGGTCTCTTCAAAAGCTGCGTTTGTACATTCAAACCCCTTAAACATAGTTTTATTATAGTAAAAGCGTAGTAACCATTTTTTGTGGCTTGATTACCATTTGTATAAGATTACCTTTACATTTGCATTTATGCATTTGGCAGATGCTTTTATTCAAACCTTTATTGTTACTGTTAGTTTTACTACAGATTTCAGATAGACGGTGGTTAGTTTAGCAAACCAAATTTGTGGTGACTACGCTTTTATTACAAATATAGCAAAAAAAGATAGTTGCTATATTTAAACCACAGTTCATTTTATAAGAGAAGGCCCGTTCTCACCAGCTGATGCAAAATTGAATATTCAAAAATTTTCCCCACGGAGAACCATTTCTAACTGTGTCTTTCTCTGAAACCAAACGTTTTGTAATATATCCTAATTGTGCAATTGGAGAAGAGAATCTAAGCAATCAGACTTATAGTATTCACCTAACGGCAAATAAAACAGGAATCCATATCTGAAGACCAAAATTTTATAGAGATTTGACTTGCATTGGTAAACAACCACTCAAAACACCTTAGCAACTACATGGCAACACCCTGACAACCCCCCGAGCAAGCGCCACCCACTTTTCTAAATCTTCAAAAACTTGAACTGTTGACTTGGATTACACACAGGTCTCGACTACACTGTAATAAAGTGTTACTCCGTCAATTTGATCTGGTGTCTTTCTTCTCCTCTGTTTTATTTATTATATCTGATCATCTATGTGTCAGATGTGATGTGTCAGATTGGTGGAGGATGTAGTGCTCATGTATGATCTTTTGGTGGGTGGATGAGGGATGACTTCTCTAACTCTGTCTCCATGGGAGCAGCACAGCAGGGTCAGCCTCCACAATGACACACAACCAAAAGGTCACATTCCATCATATCACCCCACGCTCCTCTCTGCTCCGCCCCCTCAACACACACACACAGAACAAATGCCTCATCATTCATACTAATAATCTGTCTCAATCCGATTATGTTAAGGGCTGAGCGATACATCATGCATTCAGAATGCATTTGCTGGCAACATTCTTGGTTGGCCATTAAAGGCGGGGTAACCGATTTCCGAATTGCGCTTTTGACAGCTGAGTCGGGCCGAGTACCAAAACAACCTTGTAGCCAATCAGCAATAAGGTGCGCAGTGCACAGGACAGACATTAGCCGAGCCGAGCGCTGACGAAAGCGAAAGATGGGGGTAGGGGTGTGTTTGTTTTGGTGATTTGAACATCAACAACGGCTCAAGAGAAATCGGACACCCTGCCTTTAAAGTTTATAAAGAGTGTATCATTATGCATTGTATCTCAATTTTTAGGAATTAGGATTAGATGTAGGAAATGGAATTTTGTAAAATGATTCGAAATTCTGATTCATAAAGTTTGTTGTGTCATTGCTCAAACGGTTCACGTGCATTGTCATGTGACATTTGTAGTGTATTTGAATGTTTTCTTTGGTAAATATTGCTGTTCATTACGATGTATTGTTAAATTGGTTCAGTATAAATAAAAATCACTATAATTTATTTCAATAAAATAGCCTTAACTGTGTTCTCATTCTCTGACTGTAGATTTCCAGTCGTGTCTGATCTGCGTCGCACGGAGAGTACCCATGAAAGAGAGACCCATGCTCCCCACGCAAGAGAGCTTCACCACCCGCCAAGACCTCCAAGGTAACCATGCCAACGCCGCCCCTCTCCGCATACTCTTCAAAGAGCGTTTACATCACAGTTAGTGTTATCTGAATGCTCAGCCCCTCATTTAAAACAACAGAGACTTAAAGCCCAAAGGACTGCTTTAGATGACATGTACTGGCTTTTACAGTTTAACCTTTTAATAGGTTTAATAGGTCACACTTTTATTCAATGAGGGAGGTGAAGCACGAGTCATTACCCAGTAAGATTTCGCAACTGGGATATTTATAGCGCCATCAAAAAAAACCAGGAAGAAATTAAAAATCTATAATTTCTTGCAATAGTGCCAACATTTTTATCCTCAGCACAAATGTGATGTTTTGAGCAGCGTTGTGTTATTGTAATGGAGCTTCTTCAGTTGATGTGTTTCACATGATCACATATTAATATCAAGCAGTTTTTTGTCATACCAGCCACACCTGTTTTCACATTCTTATGTGGCCAGTTAATGTAAACCCCCCAGTTTTCTCTTTATTGTCATTCAGGTTCTTTGAAACCGAGATGGGTCGGACATGGTTTAAGATGTTTTTGTTACAGTTCTTGCAAGGCTGTATTGATATTCCTCAAACTTCTGCATGTAACATGTATTGCGACAGAAACACCAAGCTACATTTCTTTGGGTGTGTTTGTAGGTAAGATCACCTCACTGGACACCAGCCTGTTACGAGCGTCTATGAAACCAGGCTGGGAAGATTTGGTGAGAAGATGCATTCAGCGCTTTCACCTCCAGAATGATGGAGACATGTCATTCGCCAAACGCCATCAGCAAGAAGGTACCGTCCAACTGTCCGGTTAATCTACTTATGAGATACTAGTATTCATTATTTGCTTTCACATATACATCCTTGTTGTTGAAATGCTTGGAAATCGTTTCTGTTGGTTTAGGCAGTTTTGTAGTGGTGCCATGAATGATTAATCGCATCCAGAATAAAAGTTTGTGTTTACATAATATTTGTCTGTGTATATTACATTTGTATTTATAAACACAAAAGCATACACATACATGCATATATATATATAGGAAATATTAAGATGTATTTATTGTATTTTTACCAATAATTGAAATTATGTATTAACATTTATTATTTTTTATATTTTGTAGTTTTCTTAAACATATGCATGTACTGTATGTGTATGTGTTTATAAATACAAAGTTAATATGCACAGTACACAGTACATATATCATGTAGTCATAAACGTTTATTTTGAATTTTGAATTAATCCCGATTCTGTCTCAAAGTGTGTCATAATTTTTGAATCGGCTGACAATATTCATGTTTATTATGTCATGAATATTAATCAAACTATTCTAACAAGAAAAAGAAAAAACTTTGTAATTCTTCTTGTTGTATTCTTGTTGATTTATCGATGCTTTACTTGATAATTACATAATCTTTAAGCAATGTGTACTTGAGAATTGAGAAATATTTGAAAGTTACATGGCTCTGTTTGAATTTATATGAATATTTAACTTTATAAAAGAGGATAGTTCACTCAAAAAAGAGGACTGGCTTTCCATGACTTTCCTTCTTCTGCAGAACATAAAAGAAGATATTTTGAAGAATGTTGGTAACAATGGGCAGTACCCATTGACTGTCTGTATAACAGAAGTGAAAGGGTACCGCCGTTGTTCGGTAACATTCTTCAAAATATATTCTTTTGTGTTCTGCAGAAGAAAGTCATACATTTGAAATGACAGAAGTTTCATTTCTGGGAAAACTATCTCTTTAAACATGGCAAAGAATGGTCAAATGCAAAACTTGTGGATTTGTGTGTGTTTTGTAGTGCTAAGGCACGGGCAGGCATTCAGTCCCATCTACCGGTTTTCCCTGTCCGACGGGACCATTGTCTCGGCTCACACCAAGAGCAAACTGGTTCGCTCACCTGTCACCAACGAGCCGCAGCTCTACATGTCCCTGCACATCTTACAGAGGTACCCGCTTCCCCACCGCACAACCTACTCACGTCTGCTGTATCTGATTCTGTTTTTAACACAAATGTTTCTTTCCGTGGGTGTGTGTGAACTACCTGGTTAAGTGTCATCATTTCTAACCCTCTCATTGCTTCCTGTGCGATTCGCCTCCGTGTTTGTGAGCAGTACGTACGTGTTCTAGTTCTGACAAGCCCAGATAATGACCTCACGCTGAAGTCTCACCGTCATGTGAGAACATTCAACCGTGTTTTCCCAGAGGCCGATGCTGGTCTCCAAACATTCCAGCGCAACCAAGAATAACACAACTCCCTCAAGTCACAGCTACACATTGGCAAATTTCACATCACCCCTGATAGTCTTGTTTTTATCACCGATTAAATTAAGAATTATTTGTTTTGAGGAAAACTTTCCTAAAATAAAAGTTCTGACGTTATAAACAGTATTCTGCACTATTTGTTCACAAATTGAATTAAAAGTAACCATTTCTTGCTCAAAGCTATCGTATGTCACAGACTGCTTGTATGATGCTTTTATGTTCTTTTTGAAACTTAAAAAACACCTGTTCCCATGCGTTGCCATGGATGCACGCAACCACATCACGTGGACCCTATTGACCCACAGTTGTCTCCGCAGCGGGCAGTTGTGAACAGTTTCACAGTTTCTAACAGTGTCTATCTCTCGAAGCATGCGAGGGAGGAACGCAGCCTTGGTTTCTGAGACAATAGCAGCAGTGTTAGGCCGGGGTGTCGAGCACAGATAAACATTAAACCCGGTGTGAGCTCACATCAGGGGGGCGGTTGTCTTAAAGCACAGCATCTCTCGCACAGTAACACACAGTATAGCCTGGCCATTGATTCATCCTGCACACTGAACAAAAGCATCACTATGCATTTATCAGCGAAAGCCCCTCCGAGAGAGTTTTGGAACATAGTTTGTTGATAGCTTTACACCCCAAAGGTTTTTTTACCCGTTAGAGCGCGATGAAACAGCACAATGGCACACTTTCTTTTTCACATGGCTTGTTTTCAAGGATGAGCGATACAGTTTGTCCCCTTCTTTGACGAAACATACTTTAGATTATGAAGCCATGCTTGAAATTCCTCTTAAGCTTATTTGTTCTGATTCCTTGTTCGGTGCTCTGGAAGAGCCGTTTGCTGTGTACGAGATTAATTTAACAAATGACTGCGCTGGATTAATGTAATGAAGCAGTTTCAATGGAATTTACTCCGCGTCACGTGGAAATCAATTTTAATTACTTGAATCGCAATTAAACGACTTTGTCGACAACAGTGTGTCCCAACCTGGCGGCCCTGACTAATATTTGTTGTTTTTTTATTCTTATTTTTGTCACTTTATTTTATCTACCAATTTTAATTAAAACTAGATTGTTATATTGTGTTGTTTATTTTATGTTAACGTGCTGACTGTAATACTAATACTAATATTTTTATTTGCAGGGAGCAGCCCGTATGTGGTATGACTCCAGACCATGGAGCTAATCAGGCAATGGGCAAATCCATGAACCCCATGAGCTCTCCCAACACAGCTGGTTCCTCTGGCGCCCCCCAGGGGCAGGATTCCACCGTCAGCAGTAACACATCCACTTTCCCCTCCCCCGGTGGTCAGAAAGAGCCCGGTGCCATCGGCCCTTTGCAGGGTCACCGGTTCGGCTGCCCGGGCACCATGAGCCATTCTGCGACCATGCAGGCTGCTACCCCGCAGGGCAGTGGGTATCCACTGAAGTTGAGCAGCCCATCTCAGGGCAGTCCAGGCATGCTTTCTCCACGCCACCGAGCCAGTCCTGGAGTGGCAGGTTCTCCGCGATTGCCCCCTCCTCAGTTTTCCCCAGCGGGCAGCCTCCATTCGCCTGCAGGAATGTGCACTAGCAGTACAGGTGGCAACGGTGGGGCAGGTGGTAACCATGGTTACACAAGCAGTTCCCTTAACGCACTTCAGGCACTTAGCGAGTGCCACGGCGTGAGCCTCGGCCCATCACTGGGCTCGCCAGACAGGAAGTTAGGATCTCCAGCCGCGGTGGGCGTCAATCCTCACTTGATGAACAAAATGGGCGCCTCCGATTCGTACGGAGAGCAGAACCAATCGGAACATGGCGGTACAGGTCAGGACGACGGCATCGAACAGCCGAGAGACGAAAAAGGCAACATCAGCCAATTTAACACAGAGGGTGACCCACAAAACCGGCTACGCGACAACAAAGGCCACACTAAACTCCTACAGCTTCTCACTACTAAAACTGAGCCTATTGAGTCCACCTCACCGCCTCCGATGCCCGGTGGAGATCCAGGCTGTAAGGACCCCATCGGTGGTCTAGGGAACGGTGGCATGGGGCCTCAGAGCGCGTCACACGCTACCACCCTCAAGGAGAAGCACAAGATACTACACAGACTTCTCCAGACCAGTTCATCGCCCGGCGATCTGGCCAAGCTCACGGCCGAGGCCACGGGGAAGGAGATGTGTCAGGATTCTGCCAGTGGGGAGGCCAACGGGGCAGAATTGGCTATTAAACAAGAACCCGTTAGCCCGAAAAAGAAAGACAATGCTTTGCTGCGCTACCTACTGGACAAAGATGACAACGCTCTCAAGGATAAAGGCATCAAGATGGAGCCGAGCGAGATAAAGGTGGAGGGCAGTAAGATGCCCGTAATTAAAACGGAGAAGAATGATGGAGGGTACGAGCGGGGGGAGCAGGTGAGTGATGTCATGAACTTTTTTATATATGGCCATAGAAGTTTAACTCAACAGGCAGCATCTGTTTGATACTAAATTTGTGATACATTCATAAAGCAAGATCAGTTTACTTAAAAACATTTGTTAAGACATCTTAATAGTAAATAAAACATCTTTTGGAGTATAGATTTTTTTAAATGAAGTTGATCTTTTCATAAATGTTTGGATCAAATAGGCACTAGAGTAAAAACAGAACTTTTTACACGCAGTTCTCCATCAGCAGCTGTTTTGAGTAGTTAAAGGGATACTTCACCCAAAAATGAAAATTCTGTCATCATTTACTCACCTACACCAAATCTGTATAAATGTATTTGTTCTGATGAACACAGAGAAAGATATTTGGAAGAATGCTTGTAACCAAACAGATCTTATCCCCCCCATTGACTCCCATAGTAAGAAAAATTACTTTGTTGATGAACACAAGAGAAGAAATTTCGAAGAATGTAGGACAGCAAACCATCACTTTTGACTACGATTGTATTTTTTCCTACTATGGTAGTCAATGGAGGGCAAAACCTGTCTGGTTATAAGCATTATTCCAAATATCTTTCTCTGTGTTCATCAGAACAAAGAAATGTATACAGATTTGGAACTCGAAGGTGAGTAAATGATGACAGAATTTTCATTTTTGGGTGAAGTATCCATTTACGAGAGAGTCAAAAAATTTGAGAAATCACAGATTTCAAAAGTATAGTGCGATACTTTCATAGTATTCACACAATGACGAAACCAATAAGAACACAGACACATTCAGTCACTCTTATCTCCTGCTTGTGTTTGTTTCTGTACCCCGTGTGCCCCTCGTGCTCTGTTCTTTTCATTCTGTTTTATTTCTCCCCGTTTGGGCGTGAAACTGGAGCAAACAACAGATTTATAAACCGGCCAATGAAGCCCCAGATCGAGGCAGTATGGTAACAGCGGGGATATAAATGACTCAACCAGCTGGAGAGAGAGAGAGAGAGAGAGAGAGAGAGAGAGAGAGAGAGAGCAACTTCTGCTCTCCCCCTCTCTCTCAGCTCTTCTGACACAGGAAGTCGATTCTGTGGGAAACTGGCAGGACTTTCTCAGAAGCGCCTCTGTGACATTTGCAAAAAAGCATCTCGGTTGCGCTCGTCGCATCTCATCTGGCACAGCGGTTGGCACATGCCCTGCAGAGCTGGCAACGGGCACCAATCAGACCTGGCACAGAGGCGGTAAAGTGAGAGAAATGTCTGGGCCCCGGCAAAAGAATAGAGAGATTATCCTGTATATGTGTGTGTTTGTATTCATTGGCTCTCCCGGGTCTCTTTTGAAATCTGTTGATTGAGCCACAAATTGAGTCATAGTTGTCAAATCAAAGCAGCGGTCTATGGTAGCTGTTGCAGTTAGCATAATGATCACGCCGCCCCTCGGTTACCAGGAAAAGACCAAGAGTTCAGCTGGAGAGGAACCGTCACCACGACAGCGCCATTGAGAACACAAAGTGCGGTTTACAGAGCAGGATGACAACAGCGGGACAGGAAGACTGATGCGGGAGATGCTCCGGCAGAAAAACCGAGCTTTGTGAGAATGAGGCAGGAGGAAATGAGGAGAGTGTTGAGAGAGAGAGGCTGAGCTACAACCTTTAGTGTGTTGTTTACCTAGAAAACATTTTAAGTGGCATAGGCGTATGAAAGGTGTTTCAAACAGTAGGTGGCAAATGTACTAGTCGTTCAGGACATTTAATTAAAGGCAGCATTATTCCGTTCATGTTTTTCATAGATGAAGCAATTACAGAATGCATGAAATTAGTCCTTATGAAATTGAAACTGACCCTATTAACTTTTTAGTCGAGATGCGCGGATATATCGTCTAATAATCCGTATCGATCGATAAAAGCAATTTTCAAAAGCAATCGGACGATAGTTTAAAAACAGCCGATGATCAGGGCCGATATATCCTGTCAATCAAAAGATGAGAGCAATATGCAATGAACTTGTGCTCAGTTAATATTGAACATCAAACATTTTCTATACACAGTCATTATATGAATGAATAACATTCAGAGAGATTAGAAATATTCATTTAATCTTTAGAATCTGTATCTGCAGATATCAGACTGAGTAATCTGCTCTCGGTGGAGAAATTTTGTATCGGTGCATCTCTACGTTTTTCTATACATTACGAGGCTGTTGGTACACAAGTTAATACACTTTTTTGGTTTTGTGTTTGTAATCATATATCTGACAATGTGCTTTCGCTTTGGTGTGGCAATCCTGATGTCAGTTTGGCGGCTTGGACAGAACATCTGTTAACCCCTCCCCTCCTTGTTTTCTATATGTTAGCCCCTCCCCTCCTTGTTTTCTATATGTTAGCCCCTCCCCCTCCTTGTTTTCTATATTGTGTTCTATTTTTCTCATTCAATATTCTGTTTATTCAGAAGTAGGTCACAACAGAGGAGTTGATCGCCATGTTTGAAATACCAGTGTATTCTCGTGTAGATTTTTAGATGATTTATTTAAGCTAATGAAAAGATCCAGAAAGACCAAACTAACAGTGACCTCGCACCACTCGTGTGATGAGTGGCAGGCTGATGTGAGAGAAGCACAGCTGAGGATGAAGAGAAACAGAGATCTGTATTAAAGGTCATGATAGAGAGAGCAGAGCTAAAGGATTCTTCAGCGACACCGCTCCAGTTTGTGACGCATGCTGACACATTTGCATTAATGCAGCCACATGAATGATTTCATCAGTATCATTCAATGCATAGGGTTATTTGAGTGTTTTACCTTTAAATCCTTGACTGGCTGTAATGACAGCATGACTTTTAATAATGCAGTATTTTTTATCATGGGTGGTAGAAATGACCCAGATGCACATATCTTTGTCACCCGGGACCTGTATTTCCCAGTCTGCATCTCTAGAGGTCTAGTAAGCAGTCTACATTAACGTCATCTTAAGGCATTATTAGCACACTCACAAAGCGCTTTTAGGCCAAATTCAGCACAGCACATATCCTGTTAAAGCAATCCCACAATGCATCGCAACAGGTTTAGAGAAGTCCCAAATCAGCCATTTCCATTTAGTTAAAATGCTTCCTTTGTAGGCAGCTCCCTATGTAGGCATCAAGGTTTTAGACACACTTCTGTACACTAAGGTGCATTTGTTGGTGGCCACACTGGTTTGTCTTCTATGTATTTGCTTTCTATGTGCATCTGTGTGTGTTTGCATGTACAGTCTGACACTTGCAGTTTCTCTATGTGCTTGCGAAAGGCACACGTGCGTCCCGGCAGCAGGAAGTGTGAGTCAGGATGTCACTCCTCTGCCCTTCCAAACCCCTCACAGAGCCCTCTAATCGGCACCTTTACACCATTCCTCAGTAACACACACACGGTGCAGACAGCTGTCCCCACGCTGACATTGTCGCTTCATTGGTAGTTCTTCTATGTATCAATTAACCCCACAACCCCTCTTACCCTGCAGTCGTGCTCCTGTCTACACGGCTAACTACCCCCACCCCATCGACCCAGCTTTAAGCAATCTCATTTCCTCTTTGGACTAACGATTGTATTCTTAGCTTGTTTATGTGTTTAGCATTGACAGCATTTCTATAGGTTAACTTTAGTTGTACTTAATCGGGAATTTGAAAGAAATGCTGTCGAACAAGTTCTTTAACATAATTAGCAAGTAAAGATTGCAATTGCAATATATCAGGTGTGGATGACTATAATCTGAATACTGTGTAAAGAACCGCTGTAATATTGTATTGCTAGTGAGGATGGAAGTCTTCTTAATATGACAATATTGCCATTCTGTATATTAGTGTAGTATGGTGTAGTACTACTTATGTGTTTATTTTTACCATTATTTATTTGTCAGATCTTCTTTTAATGTCCTTGCAGTTTTTTGGACAGTATATATTTTTAATATATTTTAATAAAAATAATAAATACAACAATAAATTATTATTATTTGTACGATTATTATCAATAATAATAATATGTTATGATACATGTTGTTAATAATGTGTGATCATATTTATAGATAATATTTTTCATACCTCAGAACTGTTAAAGCAAACAACTAAATATATTTTTTATTAAAGCTAATATTAATAATAATTATTGTTATTATTATACACATAATAATAATTACAATAATATGTTATGATGTATGTTAATTAGGGATGCACCGATACCAGTATCTGTATACTTAGCTCATGTACTCGTAAAAATGCACCAATACCAAAGACCGATACCTTATGTGACTTAACTGACTGAAATTTGTTGTGAAATTTGCTTTGAAAGTTTGTGACAAGCACATAATATGTTAATGTTAATAATAATGTGTGATAAATAATATTTATAGATTACTTTTTCATACCTCAGGACTGTTAAAGTGAACAGCAAAAAAGAAGCTAAATGAATTAATATTACAGATACAGTATATCGACCAATAATCGGTATCGGTCGATAAAAGCAATTTGTCACACTATCGGCTATCGCACCAGTTTGATGTTCAATATTAATAGCCATTATATGAATTAATAACATTCAGAAAGTTAAGAAATATGCATTTAATCTTCAGAATGGGTTCGGCAGATATCACTCTGTATTATCGGTATCAGTGGAGAAAAACTTGTATCTGTGCATCTCTAATTAAAATACTTTACATTTTTTAATAAATATTTTTAACTCAAAGCTTAATGTTAAAAAAGTATTTTTCCAACTCCCCACATCCAAATGAATACGAGTAGTGTAGATTAGTGTGAAATATATACGTTTTACTGTAGGTTTCCAATAGCTGATGATGAGAAACGCAGGTCTCATAGATCACCACGCAGGGAGGTTTTCCACAATTGGCTTGACAAGGCGCTGACGTCATCTCTCCCACCGAGCAGCGAGCAAGTGATCCGTGGAGGTGCAGCTCAGTGCAATAAGAATCCATGTTAATGCACGGGCACTTTCCGGTCTGAGCGAGCGAGCACGGAGAATACACAGGAGAGAGAGGGAGGGTGATAATTGGGACAGTGGGACAGAAG
The DNA here is from genome assembly GCF_024868665.1 of Triplophysa rosa. Lineage (NCBI taxonomy): Eukaryota > Metazoa > Chordata > Actinopteri > Cypriniformes > Nemacheilidae > Triplophysa > Triplophysa rosa. The sequence goes on from NC_079912.1 coordinate 11,571,463, forward strand.
AAGAGGCTTAAACAAGCGGCATGTGAGATGCACAAGGACAGCGAAATAATCAGCAGCAGGTTTTCTCTGACAAAAGGGCAGCCAGGGACAGGTGGTGCTCACACAAGTGTGTGTGTGTGCATGTGTGTATGTATGAGATGAGACGTGGGAGCTACACGAGGAGACTGACCTCATTAAGTAGTCCCTCCTCTCCCGCTCACTTCCTGTTTGTGTGGCCCTTTTCCTCCACGCTGCAGTCGCAAATCAATGGCAGGAGAGACATGGCTTCATTAGGCTTTGGAGTTGCGTGTCAAGACAAACTTTCCGTCTATCTGCATGATAATGTACAGCATTTGAACTTTGACCCCTAGCGTCAGCCACCTTCCTGCATCTACATGCATGAACCCGTGGCCACTGAGGCGTCTGTTGTTGTCATTTACATTATAAATGTAACGTCTCTCTCTGTTTTGATTTATTTAAACAAAGAAAACTGATTTATATTGGAAATTAGTGGAATTTTCTGGATACGTTTGACATCTGTAATATACGTTTTATTTATTGAGATCTCGCTTTTTTATATAAAGACTTCTGCTTGTAGAAGATTCTAAATGATTTATCAATCTGTGGATTGCACTTCTATTGTGTCTCTGTTGATATAGAGACGTCACATGTGCTGCCCCCTTGTGGTGGAGTGAAGAAATGAAGGCACGTTTATCAAAAGTTCCAAGTGCTGGCTTTCATTAGGATTTGTGTTTTAGGATAAATGTTTACATGCTGAACTGTAGCGCGCTTGTTGATTTAGCTTTTATTTACTGTCATTTTATTGAACGGTTGCATATTTACCTCATGGCATAAGCAAAGTTGCATGATTTTGTTTATCTGCAATGCAGTGCAGCAGGAAACTTTCTTTACGTTCTGTTCTGGTTTGATCTGTCAGACAAAGTCCATCTCAGCCTGTTGAGATAAAGATGTGATGCATCAGGACAGATATTTTAATACATATGTACTTTAAGGGGACGGTGCACTTATAGCCAAGCATGCATTCGATTTCTAGGGTATAAATATGTAAATGCATATGAAGGAGATGAAAGCATTCAGAATAAGATCGATTGTGTGTTTAAAATCAAGCTGCACACCGAACCATGTGATGAGTGCGTGTGCATTTAGAAGATCTTTCTCTGATAAAGAAGTAATCTAGGATTTAAAGATGGTAACCAAAGTATGGCAAACGGAGAAGTGATCAGCTAGCCTCCTTTAACTCGATGTGAAATGTGTCCTAGATTCCTGCCGGCGTTGTGCCTGTCTACATGCAGAGAGCGATAGAGAGAGAGGAGGGTGTGTTTCGGCAGACAGATATTTGTTCCCCTGCTGAAGTGTAAACCTACAAGACTTTCATTGACACTCATTGACATTTTGTGCTGATTCGTGGAAATGAATGCTCAATTAAATCACAATATTCATTATTTCTTTCATTTCTTTATTGCAAAGCACAAGCAAAAAAAGTGTAAATATTTGAAATCTCACCCAGGTTTGAGTGTATATTTGTAAAATGCAGAATGCAAAATTATTCATTTGAACAGCAAAAACATGGAGTATATCTATAAAGACATCCTTGGTGCTTAAAAATAAATCTTGCAGTAAAAGGAAATCTGACCTTGACAGATTCTTTGATTTATCTTGTTACATTGCAGACAGCTGACAGGCGCTTCATTATTTCAACAAATATCTCTATATTTATAAATAGCTGAATTAAATGCTTTCCTTGTGCGTGTTTTTGTGTAGTCGAGTGAATTAGATGATATCCTGGATGATCTACAGAACAGTCAGCCAGGACTGTTCTCTGAGCCTCGGCCTGTGTCTCTGCCTGCTGCCGTGGATAAGCAGTCAATCATCAATGACATCCTGCAGATGACTGGAGAGGGCGGAGCCAGCATGGGCACCCAGCAACAGAGAGCACTACAGGCCATGGGCCAACAGAGTGAGTAGCTGAGGATGCAATAATACATGCTCGGAAAAATGACACGGGCTGTGTTCAGAATAGCACACTACTGTTACTTTTGTTGCAGCACATGGAAATAATCACATTCCCTGTTTCATTTGCCAAAATGTGCCATTTCGAACTGAGCATACAGTATGGAATCCCACAATGCACTGCACTTGACCTTTCGGTTTTTGTATGACAAATAACATCAGCCACAACTTTAAAGATTTCTTTGAACGTGGTTTAAGACATATAAGATGGTTTTTGTACACCAATCACTAACTGAAACTTTAAAATCCCCCTGTGTGAAAATCACCTTTTTAATGTTGTTTATATGTCTGTGTGGTGGTTTTAATATGCGTTAAAGGAACACTCCACTTTTTTGAAAATAGGCTCATTCTCAAAGTTGAGTTTTACTGTTTTGGAATCTATTCTGCCTATCTCCGGGTCTGGCGATAGCACTTTTAGCATAGCTTAGCATAGATCATTGAATCCAATTAGACCAGTAGCATCGCGTTCAAAAATGACCAAAGAGTTTCGATATTTTTCCTCTTTAAAACTTGACACTTCTGTACTTATATGTTGTGCTAAGACCGGCGGAAAATGAAAAGTTGCGATTTTCTATGCCGATATGATTAGGAACTATACTCCCATTCCGGCGTAATAATCAAGGAAGTTTGCTGCCGTGACGTGGTGTTGATATCACGCTCCTTGTGCAAGCAGTTGGTCACGTTGAATATGTTGACGGAAGTTAGCCTATTTCCACATGCGCTGTGTGATATCACTGCGCCTGCTGCGGCCATGTTACGGCAGCAAACTTCCTTGATTGACAATATAATAGATATTACCTCTGTCAAAGTCCAGCTGGTGCTTTATTTTTGTTTTATAAGAGGGAGTTTTAAGTCATTTGACCCATCTCATACTATACCTCATCAACAGTTATGATTAGAGGATAAAGAAAAGAGGACAGGATAATTTGAACATCATTGCAATGTTCAATAATTGTTTATTTAACACTTATGGCACTTTTTTCCAAGTCTTCATTTGTCCTTTTAAATATCGCAATAAACATTACACCGAGGCATTACCATACCGTCAGATTGTGATATCGTTACATCCCTATTAAAGATTTGTTTTAAGTGATACAATTATTGAATGCAGTGGAACTTTAAATGTGATCAGGTCAAATGTGGTCATGTGACAAAAATTTTGCACATTACTGTCTAAAACATTAGTTTTGTATAGTGGTTACTGTTTCACTTAGTGTTTCTGAATGACTCTTTCATCTTTAGTCCATGGGACAGAACAATAAATTGTTTCAAAAATATGCAAATACAGTAATACATATGCAGGGATAGTTCACCCCCCCCAAAAAAAAAATCTGTCATAATTTATTCACCTGCAGGTCTTTCAGAACCCCTGTGACACAAAAGAAGATATTTTGACAAGTGTCTTGGTGGTTTTGTGTCTGTACAATCAAAGGTCACTGGGGGCCAGTGTTGTTTGCCTACCAGCATTCTTCAAAATATCTTCTTTTGTTCTGCAGAGGAAAGTTTAGAATGATATGTGAGGGTAAATGATGAAAGAATTTATATTTTGGGGTTAACAGTCCTTTTAACACTGTTATTAATCAAGTTCACGAAAAAACAAACTGCGACATTTCTTACGTCAGGTGTAACTCCAGCTTGTATACAAATAGTTCTGTAAGTATCTTATTGGTTACATTTACGCACACACACACACACCCCTGAGGTAAGAAGATTAGACTCAATGTAACGCATTCAGAGATTTTCCCCGTGTGCATGCGTGTTACGTAAGAAACTACCTTTAGAACAGCTTCACGTCATCTTTATCTCTGATGCCATAATCCTACCTGGTCACACCTGACAGTAACTGTGAATGTGTTTACACAGTGTGTATTGTATGTACAATCGAATCAAATAAATGTTATTCACAAAAATGCTTTCCGTGATGTTCGGGTTATATAATTATTTTGTCCATCACTATAATCGTTTTAATAGAAATTTTGTAGTATACTGCATATTTACTGTGTTTATGTGTGTGTGCAGACTTCGGTGGTCCAAGGCCTGGTCAGCCCGGCAGAGCACCGCCTGTACGAAGCGTATCTTTGGACATGAACATGACTGCTAAAGGCGCTCAGGGTCAGTACACTCTGACGAGGAACAACAGCCCGTATACACTCATGCAGCAGCAAGGCATGATGGGAAACCAGAGTGTCATGCCAAATCAGCCAAACATGGTCAATGCAGGTGAGTTGGGGAGCAAACTGGAATGTCCCTAATCCACTAATGTTGAAGCAATAAATCTGAGCGTGCAATAACAAAAACCATTGGGCAAAAATATAGTTTGTCCATTAGCGGTTGACTACCTGCCAGGGCTGGTTTAGACGGCATTCAGATCATTGAACGCTTCAGCTTTTGATATCTCATTACAATGTCGTGGTGAAATAAGTTGGCTATATTTACATTTGCCATAGCTATTAAAGTGATTTATTCACCTCAACTGCAACATTAAGTCATGCTTGTGCTATGCCTCCAATGACAGGGTGTCCAAACACACGAACACTTAATTTAGTGTTCATTCGGGATGGGCGTTCCTGCCAACTGATGTGTTAAAGAAAGAGATGGCTGCAGTGTTCGGAGTTGTTTGTGCATGTGTTGTGCAGGGCTTCCCCGACGCTTAACGCCTGTTACGAGCGAAATGTTCCAAACCCACCCAGACCCTCGTAAAGGAAAGTTTCAGTGCGACTAGCACAGTCGAGCGTGATGGTGTTAGCCAAAAGGAAGAACGGGGACAAAGTGTTGAATCATATCAAAAGCATGTGTGTTTGTTAGTGGTGGGTTGCGCTTGTTTGCATGCAGTCGCTTGAATGCAGTGTGCATACGGCGAGGCTGTGAATTAGGTAGATGAATGACTCATAACTTCAGGAAAGAATTGTGGGGGCTTTGGTTGGGCATTTGCCTGAGTTACAAAAAACCTGTCCTTTTAACTGTCAGCAATAACGGACAGTAACTTCCTGTTTTGTTTTGTTTTTTGTGCATGTTATTCTTAAGAAAAAACGGTAATCTTTTGGCAACAATAAAACTTCTCTCAGCATAGAAAACCTGGTTAACTGCATTGCAATTGCATTTGTGTATTTTATAAAGGTTACTCTAAAATTTACAGTCTTTCTGTGCGTTTCATCATCTTTCAGGAGTTATGGGTAATAATGGTCCTCGTGTAGGTATGCAGCAGGACGGTTGGGGTGTGCAGGGACAGGGTCCCATAAGTAGTGCGGCTTCGCCCGCCACGGCCGCTCCCACTGTTCAGCACTCCCTCCACCACGCTCGAATGGTGTCTGCCGCTAGTATGGCAATGAGACCCAACAGCCAGCCGGGACCCAGACAGATGCTTCAGTCTCAGATGATGCCCAATGGTAAACGCACACTGTGAAAACCAAGCAGATTGGTATTTTATGAGCGGTGTTGTTAACAAAATCTAAAATAAACATTGTAGTTAAAGGAAGAAAAATAAAATGTTCTAAATCTACATAAAATGATGCATTGCATCCTATTGAAACACTGTTTAAGCATTATACAAAAAGCAAAAATATGAAATGCCATAAACCGAAGAACTAACTGAAAACAAAATACCCAGTCACAGAGTAGCACCTAACAATAACCAAACAAAACTGAAATTACTTAAAAATGCAGATACACAAACATTACATTTATAGATAACGTGTAGAAAAAGAAAATCATATTTAACATCTCAACAAAGGTTTCTTACGCAGTTTTAATAGTGTTTTGTTATGTGCCATCCTTTCCTCAGCCCAATCAAACATGGACATGGGCATGGCTGGCCACCAGTTTCCCCAGCAACAGGCACCGCCCAATCAGACGGCTCCGTGGCCAGACAGCGTGATGCCTATAGAGCCGGTGCCGTTTGGGAGCCAGAACAGGTAAACGGCATTTATTATTGTCACTATCGTTAGACTCTCCACTTTATTGCTGCACAAACTAGGCATGTGCTGTGATGTTGTCCTTCCATAACAAAATAGCAGCGTGTGATCACGTGATGGATGTCCGCTGATTCACGTGTCAGTTTGACAAGTGCTTAATCAGAGTCTCTGGTCTTTGTCAGTTCCATGTATAGCGGTTCTCAAGAGGAAGTGTTGTTACCCGCGGGTCCCGAGGGTCAGGCCGATGAGCGGGCTCTACTCAATCAACTCTACTCCGCCCTCAAAGATTTTGATGGCTTGGAGGAGATCGACCGCGCACTTGGCATCCCTGCACTAGTAGGACAGGTAGAGTCATGTTAGCATTTAAATTTGACAAGTGGAGGGAGTGTTTTTTAGAGTAATTAATTAAGAGTAGTTAATCAAAAAGTTTGTGCATCATCACCTGTGTTTGTCCAGGCACAGCCGGTGGAGCAGGATCAATTTCCCGGTCAGGACCCCAGCATGATGATGGATCAGAAACCTCCCATGTACAGTCAGCAGCAGTACGCCGCATCCCAAGCCCACATGCAGCAGGGCGGATACGCGCCCATGCAGGATCCCAGCTTCCACGGCATGACAGGGCAAATGGGGCAGAGGCCCGGTTACCCCATGATCCGCATGCAGGCCAGACCGGGACTCAGGCCCGCCGGGGTTGTTCCCACCCAACCCAATGCTCTCAGATTGCAACTTCAACACAGACTACAAGCACAGCAGGTAAAGTGTGGAAAAACATGAGACAAAAGCTGGAAAAATTTGATATTGTATCATTGCAATGGTTTTTTTGTTTAAGTGGTGACAATAATGCACAATCTTTTAGCCAAAATGTTTGATTTCACTAAAGACATTCTCATAATTGCCTTTGGTTTTGTGCCTCCTACTGGACATTTGAGGAATTGTTTCTTGACCTCATTTGGGGTTTATTTAGGGGTCATTTGCAGTAGATGTTGAAATTCTTATTAAATATTAAATAGTTGAGTTTTTAATTCAAAATTGAATATTAAGATCTGTGATATTGTATTTAAATTCTTTTTCGAGGAATTTATTCATTTTTTGGTGGGGGGGCTGTCAAACAATTAATCATGATTAATCACATCCAGAATAAAAGTTTGCGTTTACATAATACATGTCTGTGTACTGTGCATATTCAATTTGTATTTATAAAAACATACATGCATATATTTAAGAAAAGAATGTAATATACAAGATAATAAACATTTATATCAAATTTCAATTATTGGTAAATATAAATAAATACATCTACACATTTCCTAAATAAATATATACATGTATGTGTATGTTTTTGTGTTTACAAATATACAAAATTAATATGCACAGTACATAAATATGTCATGTAAACACAAACTTTTATTCTGGATGCGATTAATCAGTTGACAGCCCTAATTTTTTTAATTACTTACTGTAGTAACTAAAAGTATATTGTTTTTACAGTTCCAATAATTTCATTGTTCAAGCATTGATATTAACAACAATGCAATATTTTGCTTTTTATAATCACATAAACCTAATGTTTATTTACTACATAAAATTACATTTGAATTATCTTATTAATCTAATTTTAAATTTACAATTTAAATCTACCATTTCAGTTCCTTGAGACATAAATGGTTTGTAGAACTGTATTAAAAATGAATCACTTTTTTGTATAGTTTTTGTATAGCATAATGCTTTTGTATATGAGTAATGTGAAACATGCCATAATTGTGTTTTTCCTTCCAGAATCGACAGCCCATAATGAATCAGATGACTGGAGTGTCAAATATGAACCTACCTCTAAGACCTAACGTTCCGAATCAGGTACGTAAGGCCGCACCTTACATCCTCCTTCCCTGCGTGGCGACGTCAACTTTTCATTTGTCTGAAACGTGTAACTTTTTCTCGCAGGGGACGATCAACGCTCAGATGCTCGCCCAGCGGCAGAGAGAGTTGCTGAGTAACCACTTACGACAGCGTCAGATGGGACATCAGCTGGACCAACAGCGTCAGCAGCAGCAGCAGCAGCAGCAACAACAACAACAACAACAACAACAGCAGCGTAGCATGGCCATGCGAGCGCAAGGCCTCAGCATGCCACCCAACATGGCCGCAGCTGCGGGCATGCCCGGAACCATGAACAACCCTCGGATCCCCCAGGCCAACCCCCAGCAGTTCCCCTATCCGCCCAACTACGGTACAGGACTGGCCTCGCCGCCCCCTTCCACCAGCCCCTTCTCCCCCGGTTCCCCCAACCTCCCTGCCCCCCAGCTCCTCACCCACAGCGCCATGCATGGCTCTCAGATGAGTCTAGCTAACCAGGGGATGCTGGGCAGTCTGAGCGGACAGTTTGGGGCTGTTATGAGCCCTCAAATGCAGCACAGTGCCTTTCAGTTCCCCAGCTCAGGTACTGCCTGCTCTTTCACTCTGTCTGTGTGTCTCGCGCTTCCACACGCACACGCGCAAACACCTGCAGCCGCAAACACGCTACAAGCTTAACTTGTGTGATTTGACCCATGCAGTGAAGAACTGATCGTATCCTCAAATAGTTGAAATGGTTTTAAGCAATGCAATAGTTTAGAGGTGGCTGGTGCGTTAAACATGCTTTATAATGTCAGAGTTTCATTTAGCTTATTAGAGTCTTAACTCTAGTAATTCATCCGAAAAATCATATTCTGTTTTTTTGTTCTTTGTGTAAATAACTAATGATTTGCAACAAAATGTATTACGTTAAATGTGTTAAGCTAAAAGGAAAACACTAGATATTGAAGTTAAAAGCAACATTTTTAGTCCGTATTTGAAAAAAGAATTCATATTTATTTTTTCAGCTAAAGTAAGATGTTAAAGAAAATGTAGTTATTTAGTGAAGTATCGTGTGGTGATAGTAGTATTCAAATAAGGGATAGTTCACCCTAAAAAAAGATAAAGATTTAGTCACTCTTATTTCCCTCAAAACCTGTATATGACTTTTTCTACTGTGGAACACAAGTGAAGATATTTCGAGAAAAGTCTCAGTGGTTTTGTATCCATACAATGCAAGTCAATGGGGATCAATGTTGTTTGGTGACCAGCATTCTTTAAAATACCTTTTGTGTTCTGCAGAAAAAAGTCATACATTTTTGGAATGATGAAACCTTAAAAAAAATCTAATAGGTAAGATAGTGCCAATGAAAGGTAATAGTGGTTAGGCCAGACTGTGCCACTAGAGGGCAGAAAAGAGCTTTAAAGAACTAATCTACCTGTAATGAAAAAATATTAAAGAATATTTTGGGTTATTCTCCACACTTAAAGTTTATGCAGATTATCAAAGACCGCACCAGATACAAAGAAAACTGATTTTGGAATATTGTCTTTATTAGCAATGCAACCCTATTGTACTTTCATAGTATTTTCCACTTCAAAATATTGTGTGACTGTAGTAATTGACAACATGTCACAGGTCCAGTGCATAGTTGAATCTAACTCAGAATATTATATCAAAATAGCTAATGTACTTCAAGGGTGTATCAAACTACTAATGTTATCGAAGTCATTATATCATTAATACAAAGCTTACGTCCTGTTAAGTGCCATGTCTGTTCTGTCATGTGTCGGTGTCTGTGTCCTAGACTAATTGGCTGATGGTGATCAGTGGAAGTGGAGCAGTTGATTAATAAAAGATCAATTATGCGGTGAACCAGACATCTCACCCCTAATCCCGCCCATTTCCCCACCCAAACCTTCTCTCTGGCTGTTTAAGCCACTAACACTAACCTGCATGTGTAACCCTGCCCTAATGCCTGCTTATAACACCTCAAACCCATTGATTATGACACTGTACGTCCGTCCCTCCTGATTTCTCACTTTTGATTAAGGAGATGAGCTGAATCTCTTCTCAATATGGTTTCTGCTTTGAAATTTATGATGATCAGCTAATTAGTTTGAGCAACTGAAAGATACTCATTATTTGTACTGTTGAAATGTGTGTGTGTGTGTGTGTGTGTGTGCGTGTGTGTGTGTGTGTGTGAGAATTAGATTTTTTTTGCCATTAATTACATTTCGTATTTGTATTTTAAATAGGGCTGTCGATCAATTAAATATTATTGAACGTATTACATGCTGTGGCGACTAAACTGATCACAGTTAATCTTGCACGGCATATCAGTATTCGCTCAGAACATTACCCAAATGAATAATATTTTCACACAAAAAAAAATATTGCGGCAAATAAAAGCATTTGAATAGAGATTATAAAAGGTGGCTTTAGAAGTCAATATGTAGTTTTTATATCATGATTTATATATAAACATAATTTGTTGCTGGTTTATAATCCCCATAAATCCGTTTTAGATTAAGGGCCTGTTCCCTTGTATTTTATCTGTGATTTTTCTGTTAAGTTGACAGCTCTAATTTATTTGGTAAAACTGTCAAACGTTAATAGATTATAAATAATTTCTGTGTGTAAGCGGTTAATGGGGGTAAGAGAGTGTTTGTATGTGTGTGTGTGTGTGTGCGTGCGCGCGCGTGCGTGTGTGTTACAAAGTAGTAATAATTTGTTGAAGTGTTTTGTTATTTCAAGTTCAGTCCGTTCATCTCTGTGTGTATATGTGCGCATCAGGTATGAGTCAGCAGTCGGATGGTGGGTTTGGTGGGGCCGCCACCCCTCAGAGCCCCCTCATGTCTCCCAGGTTGGGCCATGCCCAAAGTCCCATGATGCAACAGGCGCAGGGCAACACCTCTTTCCAGTCCTCCCCTGACATGAATGGCTGGACGCAGGGCAACATGAATGCCAACAGGTACAAGACGAGATCAGCACCAAGTATTTGTTTAACAGATGCTGTCCTGTATTGTTAATTTTGAATTATTATGACATATTTGCTCAATTTAGTTTAATTCTATACATTATTTTTTTCTTATAATTTTTCCTTTTATTTTCATCATATTTATTTTTTCTCTAATTTGTTTTTTAATTTGTATACCTTTTAACATTGCTGAAAATATTTTTTGCTTTATTTTATTTAAAATTTATTTTTATTACAAAATAATCGTTTTTTCTGTTTTTGAATTAAGAATTTTTGTTTATCCAAGTATTGAAATGTCTTTAGCTCATTTGCAGCAATAATATTAAAAGATTCATAATGACATTGACTGTATTGACAAAAACAAATGTTTTTTTACATAAATTCACATCTTAATTATTAAAAAACAGTTTAATAATGTGTTCTTACTAATACTGGCGGAACGTATCTCATATATTTATCTGCTTTCTTCCCTGCAGTATGTTCACTCAGCAGTCACCACCTCAGTTCGCCCAACAGGCCAACAACAACATGTACAACGGTAACGGCATGAACCTCAATGTGTCTATGGCCACCAACTCGAGCACCATGGGCCAAATGGGCAACCAGATGACCATGGGCTCTATGAACTCTGGACCGGCGGGGGGTATGACCAACATGGGCCCTGAACAGGTTAGATTGATACACACTCACCACTTATCTTTACTACAGGAGAATTAGATATGCCTTGTGGCATTCTGCATGTGTGGCCCTTTTTGCTTTTTCATCATTTTTATGGTCAATATAATGCATTTATATAGCAGAAATGTTTACGCCTGAAATGCTATAACGTGAGTGAGAAAACACTTGACATCATTTTAATTTGGGAGTCATGTGACACCTTTGTCTAATACCATACTGACCTCATCGTTTTATGTAACGTGTGAATGTTTATTGTCTTTTAGGAAACCGTACGTGTGCCTCACAGTAGATGGTTTGAAAGCTCAGATTAGTCTTTTAAGGCACATCTTTAAAACTACTTGAAACTACTTTGCAGCGCTCGTCAAACTGGAACTTTTTCAGCGCTAACTCCTCAATGTTCCACATAGGAATTCAGTGAAAGTGAAACTCTGTAGATTTATTGGATGCATTTATTTACTTAAACCATTAGACATAGATTGTCTAATGGTCAGACCTTAAGTGTCTGAGGTCACCAAATAGCATAGACGACTGCAACTAGCTCTTGAATAATTTACTGTAATTATCCGCGGTACGTTTGCAGTCGAGAGAGATGATGCAAAACTAGACATAACGGACCTGTGATATAATTAGTCACTGACAATTAGTGTCTGTTTGAGGTTGATAAAGAGCTCATATCTGCAGACATGACAGACTTTAAGTGCTCGTGTCAGAATGCTCTGATATTTGGACCTCAAGCCAGGACTTGAACTCATGTCCCCCATGATGCAACTGTATCTCTGAGAGCTGACCACTAGGCTACCGCTTCGAAAACAGATATTTCATTATTTAAAGGGATGTTTTGGAGTTTTGCTGTAAGTTACCACAGAAAATAGAGTTTTGTGCTTTAATAGTTTGTAAAAAAAAGTTACATACAATTTAACTGAATAGGCCATGTTGGACTACTACGAAAACATAAATGAGTTCACAGTTACTCAATATCAAAAGCCAGTTTTCCATTTGTTTTTACCATTATTTTGCTTAATTCTCCATTAAAGCATTTTTAATACATTCTTAAAGTAGTTCACCCAAAAACGCAAAAAGATAATCACAAAATAAAATATTTTGAAAAATGTTGGTAAAACTTAACTGTTGGTCCCCATTGACTTGCATTGATTTAGTGTCCATACCATAGAAGTCAATGGGGACCAACGGTTTTTGGTTACCAACATTCTTCAAAATATCTTCATTTGTGTTGTGCAGAAGGAAGTAAGTCATACAGGTTTGAATTGACAAGGGGGTGAGTAAACGATGACAGAATTTTCATGTTTGGGTGAACTGTCTTTAATTCACGTTCTCTCTCACCAGTTACACAGTAAAGATTTTTTACATAGACCTTCACAGCTTTTACGAATCATTAAATAGTATGAATATTTAACCAAGCTACATTGGTTTATTTGTGTGCACTTTATGTTGCTATAAGCCCTCGAAATCTTAGTCCACTGATTTATTCCCAGGCTGTGTGTATAGTCACTAGTCTTTGAATAATTCAGCATTTTGCCATTAGCTAAGGTTTAACAAATTATTGCTCTGTTTCTTAGCTGTAATTATCTCTTCATGGCAACACAAAGTTTGACATTACAACACATTTTAGCGAGCGATACATGAAACCCGGATATAAGAGCTTGTAAAAAGTACTTAACCCTTGATTTATTGCATGCGTGTAGCTTTCGCTATGCCATACCTTACTGGTACTACATTAATACCATACTGTATATTTACCGGACAAGTGTGAATAGCTGTGACAAAACCAGAAAGAAATGCAGATATGTATTCATTTTGATGTTGTTTTTTTTCAGAGCTTTAATTGATGTAGACCTCAGTCTGACTAAAATTTGTCTTCTCTCTTTCACCCAGCAGAAGTATTGTTGACCCGAGGCGGACGACATCCCAATGCAGTAAACGGAGTGTGATGAAGATGTTTATGAGTGAATTTCTGCTACAGCGTGATGGAGGAGATTTTGGAGTAATGCTGTGCTATTTAAGCTGCTATTGGGGGCCAGACGGGTGTTTAGAGATCCTGTTTACTGCCTCCTACTGGACATCTATAGAAGATGCATCAGGGGTACTGGAGCTCAGAGGGGTTGGACTCTCTCTCCCACACACACACATTGACACTTTGATCTGGACCTAGAGCTCCCCCCCCCCTCAGTCGAGCACGGCCTTCTCTCATACACACACACACAGCGAGCCCTTTTCGCGAGTCTGCTCTGTTGCATTCACCGTAGTGTGACTTAGGTCTCCCCAGAAAAAAGACTCTGCAACTGTGGAATCAGAATCCTTGTCTCCCATGAATGTAATCCACCCTTTTCTTCTCCTGGTCTTCAGGCTCTCTTAAGACTTGATCTCCCTCGTCTTTTTCCCCCTGTCTGACTTTGCAAACGGGCAAGAAGACTGCATTTGAAACGCGCTCAATTCAGCCGTTTTGCCTTTTTTTTTTTCTTTTCTTTCGTTTTCTTTTCAGAGTGCAAATAAAGTTAGAATGATGTTGAAATGGCATAGAATTCAGATGATGGTTTGTAAAATTAGAAGTAATTTAGAGGTTTATTGTGTATTAAATTAAGTTCTATTCTAATGTATAGATTTTTTAAACAATGTAGATTTCTTTATGATCCATCAGTTTGAGTGAAAAATCACACGGAGAATCATGGTTTAAGAATTTCTTACGCGTGCGAATGCCTCCGCGTAAGAAATTCTTAAACACACCTATGGGTTTTATTTGCTTTGGTCCAGTAGTTTCAGGTAAAATGTGATTTATAAACTTGTGGTTAGTAAAATGGAATTCTGGTAGTTTGTAAATACCAATAGTGGGGGAAACAAATCTGTTTCGTATGATATTTATTTTTTGATTTTCAATACATTTCCTTCCCCCAAAGTTCGGGTTTCGCGAACGACTGCGGCGTTTCTCACGTGTGTAGACCGGAAAAAGATAAGAAAGACGGGTTTTCTATGGTACTAAGGAGAGTGAGCTGGGGTGCGGTGGTCCTTCTTTCCTGGATGGGGTCTGGGAGGGCGCTGTGTGTACAGTGTACAGATACTCGCTTGCTTCTAAGCCTTTAGCTGGGAGCCCCGCCAGAGGAGCCCAACACAGCCATAAACTCGACACTGAAGCGTGCTTTCTTTGTTGCGTGGAGTAATGTGCTTAATGCCAGATGCTATTTACAACCAGAATCCGGTGTGTGTAAGAAAATACAACAAGCAATAAATATTACTTGAGATTTTTTTCTTTTGTTTTGTAAGTTTTGTACAGGACTTTTCAGGAGACACCTTTTTGCTCCCCGGTTGAAACTCAGTATTAAAGACAGATACTTTTTTATTGTGGTTTATATTTTGAGAAAAACTACAAATGAAAGATGTCGGAATCTATGTGTTTCTCAGTGAAAAGCAGGTTTTAGTTCGGGTGTAGCCAAAAAAAGAAAGCAGCGTTTGTTTTAGGTGGCTATTCCTAAACAGGTAAAACTGGGAATCTACAGCCAGACTGTTTGTTTTGAGCCCCAGTACACATGAATCAGACATATCCACTTGTAATGCATATGTCTGAATTTCATCACTACGAGACATGTCAACTCTACAATCGTAAAGCTGTAACGTACGCAATACAGTTCCTCGTGTTTTATATTAGAAGACGAAGCCAAATTTTGAATTGATCAGTAGACTTACACATGCCACTTTCATTTCGTTTCTTCTCATGTCTGCGCACAGGTCGTATTGGGGAAAGATCCTCAGCTTTCGCAGTTTCGCTGAAAATATCGCCATGTCCTCTGTGTTTAAGCTGGTGTATTAAAAAAAGTTCATGTTTTTGAGTATATACTGTATTTACCAGCAGCAACTGAAGTTTGCAATGTCCCAGCTCTGTCATTATTCGCTAAAGGTGCCGTGGTTGTGTACGAATATACCTGGTGTTTTGGTATAGCTTTAGCTTTTCCTTTCGAACACTGTAAATACAAGTTTGATTTCACATCAATTGGGGTGAAACGTTCACTGCCCACCAACGTTTCTGTGAATTCTCAGAAACACACCTGCAAAGATACAACAAAACCTTGATTTGATGATCATTCTTAATGAATCTGCTGACATTTGTCATCGGTTTGGCGTCTGAGAAGGACAAAAATTCTATTTGGCATTCATTTATTCCACAAGCTTTTTGAATGTCGAATGCCTTGAACAAGGACAAGACATCCAGAGACCATATTGGAGAATAGCCAGTTTCGAAGTCGCACATGTACAACTACCCTCTGCAAAATCCAAAGATTGTCAAGATTTTGAAATAAATATAAGCCATGATGTGAAGGTGGTGCAGAGTTGTTTTTTTAGTGTTTTTATCAGTACTAGTGCAAAAGAGCCATTTGTCCTAAAATGAAGAAATAAATACATGGAATTGTAACTGCAAGTGATTGAATTCCTGAACTGATTTGTCTTTACCTTACCTTTGGTTTTTCTGAGTCTTTTGTATAGTCTGCCAATTTCTTAGAGCTAAATGCAAGAACCTTGAAATGCTAAAACGTAGCATATTGCCTTAGATCTGTTTTACTGTCTTGTATATTACGAAACCTGTCTGTATTATATTTGTATAGTGAATCATTGACCAGATTGACCCAATTCACCCATCATCTACCTTTCTTAGACATTTACATGTCTCTCTATCTATTTCTAGCCTTTCCCACTCGCTCCTCCTCGTCTCAATATTGCTCATTTTCCATATTTGTGATCAGTTGTGGGTTTTATTATTTGTACAGTCCTGATTTTACCCTCTGTTATGTGTGAAAATGGAGATGATGCAATGGGAAATCGAAGCAATATGTAATTTATAAGAACTTTTTGGAGAAAGCTTACAGTGTTGCGCGCTCCTGAGATGTATTTTTCTTTCCAGTTGGTCACATGAAACATCTGTTCATACGCATCGATGTGTGTAATCTTAGCGTGAGCCTTTTATGCAAAGTTAGATATACCGAGAGAAATTTAAATACAGTTATGCAAGTTGTCAACTATGGCTTTGCTGATGTTATTTGATGTTCAATCAAATTGAATTGTAAATAAAGAATTCTGTTATTGCAACATTTAAAATGCTGTGGGTGCTGTTTTTGAATCTTTGCTTGCAAATAATTGTGGTTATAAATACGCCATGAGCTTTAAATAACGATAAAAAACTAGAAAAAAAATAAAATAAAAAAACTTTGGGTATGGATGGTACAAAGTTTTTTAGTTTAATAATATTTTTATGAAATTGCCATAGGCTAAATAAAGCAAACCGCGTTAATGCGTTTTTTTCGCGCGAGTGTTTATAGAAAATGGTTATAAGCTATAAATAAAACAACCGATTTCATAATTTTTTGTTATATTTAATTAAAATAATTTTGGAAAAGTTGGAACACTCTTCTTGTCTGAAAATAAATGTATAATGTCAACATTGTCAATAATGTCATTTTTTCTAATTCCATTCGAATAAAATTTGAATAAACTAAATATCCCAACAAAACCTCTTGAATTCCGCTTGTTCGTTATTATAATACTAAAAATGATACAAATAATATGTCTACAGTTTGAACATCGAATCTTATTTGTGGTATAGACAAATCAATTGTTTAATTGTTTATATAATTTATTATGAAAACAAACATGCTGGACAACAAAACCATTTATGATTATTGTGCTAAAATTGCAATTTATTTATTTCAATTACGATTATGGCGATTATTAGCCTAATTTGTTTGCTTGACTCAAAATAAGTGTAGGCCTGTTTAAAGCATGACGTTTCATAATTTAAATGAAGCCGTGCGCTTCTTTCTAAAATTTTAAAGAAACGTGCTCAAAGTTAAATTCCAACCTTAAATGCACGTTTCTTTACGTTTTAACTTTCATTTTCATAAACAGCCACTGATGTGCTGTCGTGCCTTTATCGTATTCTCCACGTTAGGTCCCGTTAATAGTCCGCCTCTAGTTAACACATTAGAGAACTTGTGATGCATATGAAAGGAAGGTATGAGTGGAGGGTCGGGTGGTGCTAAGAGCGTGTTAAAGTGCAATTCCCTGAGGATGAACCTCAAGACTGACCAATGACAGCGCAGATACGGGAAAGGCATCCCATCTCTCCTAGGTTTTGTACGCAGAACCATATGTCTTCAGACCTATGTAAAGCTTCACACATACAGGACCGCATTTCATCGCTCTTGAGTCGTCTGTACCCCTTGTAAACCGAAGTCAACGCTTCTTTTTTAACAGAAGAGGACAGAGCTCTGGACTGACAATGCGTTGGTATTTGGTAAGAAAGATTTTAATAAAACTACCAACTTTAACAGTTTCGTTTTTTAAACAATAGTTAATTTGGGTGTGTAATCTGTTAAATCTGAATTTAGGATTACTCTTTGTGCGCAAAAAAAAACATCTGAGGCAATATATGGAGCGTGACACCCTCAATGCGTTTTAAAAGAGCTGGAAAGGCTTCATTAATGGTGACCTTTCTTACTGACCCTGTGTGTTCTTAAATTGTAGTGTCACGACCCTCATTAGTCTCTGGTCATGTGTACCAGTGCGCGCGCTCACCTCTGTTTATCTTGGTGATCGAGAAGTGCGTTACAGCTAATTGTAAAAAGCGAGACTAAAAACTGTTGAGTAAAATTTGTGAAATAAAATTAATTTAGTACACGCCTTTTGTCGTCATTCCAGGCTTTTTAACTAGCTGAGATTCTATAATATCTATACTGTAAAAAGTAAGAAAAAGTGTATTCAGTGTGTTAAGAAGCTATCGCTGATCTGAAAATTTACAACTTTTGTTTCTGTGTTAGGCTACAGGCCTGCTTGGTGTATTTAGGTTGATCTAGTCATTGAAAAATAACCTGGCACGTTAATTTATTTTAAACATTTTGAGGGATCTTTCCAAAAATATTCTGAAAGCTGAAATGTTTGTTTAGAATGTCACGCAGTTTTTGTCAGCTGCAATAAATTGTCATAGACTATCTGAGCAGACATTCATGAGTATGCGTAATATTCTGTATGCTTCTTCCTTAGCTGTGTTTGGACTAAACGGGACAATAAAGAAGACTGAATACAAAAAGACTCCAAGGCTACTGAATTCTCCTCAGATCGCCCCTCATCGGCTGTGGTGATGTCGGTGTCTCTCTCCACTCACCCGGCAGTGAGAGACAGGAGTCTTCCGCTCTATCCGTCTCTCCCTGGCGCGCACTACTCGGACGTCCTAAAGAGCGCGCACGGCATCTTCCATCCGCTCAAGTCTCTGGGCCGCATGGTGACCGACACACAAACAATCATGCCGTTTAATTTTACAGGGACTCCGCCTTTTTTCAGCCACAACAGCCATCAGACTGCGGTATTCCATGAACAAATCATCAATATGTCCAGCATGCCGTATTTTCAGCATGTCCAGCCTTCACAAACCGCGTTCTCCAAACATGAGGATCGCAGCACTGGCTCATTGTCAATGTTCAGCAGTCCGTCCAGTGAAAAGTCTTCCTCGGTTTCATCTTCACCGTCTAAGGACAGTTTCATTTACCTGCAGGCCACAGATCTACTACCTGAACACCCTCGCACCTACAGTTTTACAGAGGAAGACCTCTTCACGGTCCTGTATGGATATTCCAAAAACCAGGGTCAAAGTTTTGGGCACGCGATCTCTGGATTATCATTTCCTCCCAGTACAGGTAACATTTCGGTTTTGATTTTTCAATTGTATTTATAATCTAAAATAGATGCGTTAGGTATACCTATCAGAAATTTTCTCTCAGATGACGGCTTTTATTTTCATTTTTTATTTAATGTCATATTTAGTTGTTCATCAATATTCGGATTTTAATTTATTTCTTTAATTGTTCCTCAGCTGGTCGAAATCCTCTTCCCACTGATGCTGAGGCGCATGAGCTCCCAGAAGGTCTTTCTTTCTTTCTTTCTTTCTTTCTTTCTTTCTTTCTTTCTTTCTTTCTTTCTTTCTTTCTTTCTTTCTTTCTTTCTTTCTTTCTTTCTTTCTTTCTTTCTTTCTTTCTTTCTTTCTTTCTTTCTTTCTTTCTTTCTTTCTTTCTTTCTTTCTTTCGCCTTTCAGAGTTTATGTTCTAAATGTCCCTGCTGCCAATTTAACGAAGTGTCTTGAATTTTGCAGGGTTATCGATTCTCCAAACGAATTGTGGAAGCCTTTCCCATTACGGTGTATTTGCTGATAAAAGCATAATCCCAAAAGGCACAAGGTTTGGACCATTTCAGGGGAAACTAGTGAACACGAGTGAGATCAAAACCTACGATGACAACACGCTAATGTGGGAGGTAAATATCAATGATAAAGTGTAGTTTTTCAAAATGTAAAAATGTAATACACCCAACTCAGGTGTATATTAAATATTTATTACATGGATATTTTCTCTTCCTGTGTTAAGATTTTTGAGAATGGGCGCTTGAGTCACTTTGTGGATGGAAGAGGCGCTCCAGGGAATTGGATGTCCTTGGTGAAGTGTGCGCGCTTTCCAGAAGAGCAGAACCTGATTGCTGTGCAAACTGAAGGACAGATATACTACGAGGCCTGCAAAGAGATCCAACCCGGTCAGGAACTGCTGGTGTGGTACGGAGACTGTTATATGCAGTTTTTGGGCATTCCCCTCACCCTCAAAGTGTTTATTGATGATAACGAGCCGCTCTCAACTGAAGGTGTGTATGAAATACAAAAAAATGCACTTAAATCACCTCTATTTGAATTATTCTCCTAATAATGTTTGATAGATAGATAGATAGATAGATAGATAGATAGATAGATAGATAGATAGATAGATAGATAGATAGATAGATAGATAGATAGATAGATAGATAGATAGATAGATAGATAGATAGATAGATAGATAGATAGATAGGGCTTATGTGATTTTATAATTCAGGCCGCATGTGTGATGCACACTGGTTTTGAGGCAATTTGAACTGCCCTTTGCCACATTCAATTATAAATCAGTGTTTAAATGTTTTTTACTTATGTCCCCATTGTCTTTTCTCAGATTCCGGAGAAGGTTTCAAGTGTGATCGCTGTGGTAAAGTCTTCGCTTATAAGTACTACAGGGACAAACACTTGAAATACACGCGCTGCGTGGATCAGGGCGACAGGAAATTTCCCTGCCACCTCTGCAACAGGTCTTTCGAGAAGAGAGACCGTCTCCGAATTCACATTCTCCACGTACACGAGAAACACAGACCACATAAGGTACAAATGATAGAAAACGTAAATAAATAATTGTATTGTTTTCACTTAAACCGATGGCGCTGAAAGAACAGCAGTTAAAAACGCGCCTTATAGAAAATAACACATTGTATGGCTGTAAGTTATTTGTGTATGATTATTTTTCAAATACTTAAAAGCCTAAACACTTTAATTACTCGAAAAACATAAATGCTATGTACGCACCTTTTAGATGCATGCACATGCTTATAAATTTATTTGACATGCCCAAAAAATCTTGAATTTTATACATAGAAAAATGTAATGCTATATATTTGATTTTATAATAACCTTGCAATATGTGACTTTTCTCTAGTGCTCCGTATGCGGCAAAAGTTTCTCGCAGTCCTCCAGTTTGAACAAACACATGCGCGTGCACTCAGGAGAGCGGCCTTACAAATGTGTTTACTGTAACAAGGTGAGTAAAACGTAATCCTCAATAGGTGTGAAGTAAAGTATAGCTTTAAGGATTTGGCTAATTTCATGGTGAATGTGTGCGCTCGTTAGCCTGTGTCCAAGCGTTGGTCTACTCTAGGAAGACACTTACATGCTAACTAATGCCAGATGCACCTTAATTCTATTGTGCATGCGGATTATGCTTTAATTTATGACTCTCAAAGACACAAAAGTTCGTCTGTCGCTTTGTTTCAAATTCGCAGCCTTCCTTTCTGAAGAGTGACTTAACGCGTGCGATGAGAGCCTTTTTTCAATGGCCGTGTCACTCCCTCTGGACTGTTTGTGGACTCACGGTTTTGCACTAACAATATAGCCTATCCTTGAGAGTTTGTACACATGCTTTGCTTTGAGGCAAATTGCTGTAAAATGTAAAAACAATTTTTCAGACACAATCAGACGTAATTTCAGACGTAAATTCAGACACAATCTTAGCCCAAAATTATAAAACAATGGGAAGATCTCGGTTAGATATAAATGGTGTTAAAACGTGTTTATATGCGTCTATGACGAGTAATAATATTACCAGCCATATAAACGTTAATGATATTTATGTCGCAGGCTTTCACGGCGTCCAGCATTCTCCGCACACACATCAGGCAGCACTCCGGTGAGCGGCCGTTCAAGTGTAAACACTGCGGGAAAGCGTTCGCATCTCACGCTGCCCACGACAGCCACGTCCGGCGAACACACACCAAAGACAAACCCTTCTCCTGTGATGTGTGTGGCATTACTTTCCAAGACGCCCAAGAGCTGAAACATCACACGAAGACCCATAAAAGTAAGTGTTAAACATTTTGGGGGTACACTGCTTTGCTTAATGCAACATTTAGTTTGTTTTTATCCTACGGCTAATTTTAATAAAGTAAAATATAGAGCCGCACAAAAACATTAACAATAAAATAAAAATAGAAATTTTCAAAGGATCGACAGTTATTGAAATCCACATGTAAAATCCGCAAAGGAGGGTTGGGATGTGTGGAAAGAATGGAATGAAATATTTGGGGTATTTTTTTATAATGAGTCCATCAAATGTGGCGTGCACTAGCGATTTATTTAGGCGTAGATAATACAATTTCTCTTTCCTCCAGAGCGGCCAGTTTTGGAAAACACTGTTCTTCCTGGAGACGAGAACAAGTTTTTCCCCACGGCTAAAGATCCTTCACACCCACAGAAACAAATTATTGATCCTTTCTCTTTTTCCGGAATGACCACCATCTCCTCCGAGTACAGACCCTGGAATTAATACCGTCAAACTGCCTCTAAATGTCACTGTTTGCGTTAATAAGACTTCACCAAAGAGACTTGCCTAATGTTGCTTGGTATTGTGTATTTTATTTAATGTTAACTGTCCCCTAAAATATTTTGCTTTTATTTTATATTATTTTTATGTTGTTGCTATTTATTAAAGTGTTTATTCAAATGTGTTTGGCTGTAGAAGTAAACATTTTTGTACTTTTAAAGTTAGCTCCAAGCAAATATCTGCGTGTTATTGTGAGCCGCACATCCTAGCCAGACCTTTTAAAGACAAATCTATTATTTCATTTTTATTTGTATTATTATTTTATTATTATATTGCTACCTGTCCACCTATCGTCAGAACGTTTTGCACAGACTTTATCATAAGCTGTAACTCTTATAATACTGTATATGTCAGTGTATGTCGAATTGTTTGTTAACTAATTAAAATTATTCAGAGATAAATGTTAATACATCGAGCATGAGTGTTAATGTGAAAGATTTTTCTAATGTGTTTCTCCATGTTATGTGTCTGCTTAAATGCGTTCTGCAAATGAATGTTTAATGCAATAGTCTAAATAATGTCAAGTTCGTTTCTTATATTAAATTCAACGCAAATTCAATAATTGAGCTTACCAAACAATTAAATATAATTTATTTCACTTGAATCTCTGACTGCGCAGAACAATTAATGCTACAGTCCAATGCTCAAGAATGATCGAGAACAGATTAAAGTTGTATTCATTTTATTTAAGACATTACAGAAAAAAACATTTAAATTGTTTCATGTTTTAATAGTCTCTCCAGCCCCAAACACACACACATGCGCACACGCACACATAGTTGCACAAAAATACCAGCAAACAAGCAACAGCACTGCTGATAATATGGATCAAATTAATGAACAAATACTAGATCTGACATTGTGTATAGTGTGATAAATAAGGCTAAAAAAGTTAGATGCGTAAAAACTGATTTAACCATTTCAGTTTGTTTGTCAAGAACTTGTAAGGAATTTAGCAAGGCAAACAGCAGTCCAAAAGAGACTTAACATAGCCCCTCCCCAACTAGACAGAGACTTTGGTGCATTGACTGGGTTTTACTAAATGATGGTCGGGGACAGCAGAGGAGGAGAGTGAACATCCCCCAACAGCAAATTAATGACAATGGACTACTGCAATGAGGTGGCCCAGTATGGAGAGAATGGAAACAAAGGCGGTCTCTCTGACATCTGCTGCCCCCTGATTGTGTCTTCATGGTACCAACTGTCTGTGATGGAGAGGAAAAGAGAGAAAAGGGCCTTCTGACAGATTACTCCTTCCATGATCTTCCAGCATTCCTTTCTCAAGACACACAACAACAACAAAAGGTCAAAGGGTATTTTACCTTTATTTTCAAAGTTTTTTACTAAACAGAAGCTTTTCATAAGTGTGGTTGAGCATCTTTAGGATTTTTTTATATACAGTATACACTTTTTTATTCTTTATTTATGTGGGCGTCCACTTAACTGGTCAATGCAGCTGACCTCACCAAAACTATGAGATTGAAACTCACGGATTGGTGGCTTTATGTAAGCTGGTTTAGAGATCATTTAAAATGTTGATCTCATAACTATTCTTTGTTTTGAGGGATTCCCCGGATAGCTTTGACACAGATCCAGATTCACCCAGCACTGGCACAGGGAGCTGCCATGGATTCCTATTATTAATTTCACCCTCACTGGTTACATACAAAACTGGATGGGTCATAGGTCAAGCTTCAAAAGACAATTCAATTACCCTCTCATACTTGCTCAGCTGAGAGATGCTGGAAAACCAACCCTCACCGGGCTTTACCATTCTGTCTCCAGCTTTTGAAGTTCCCCAGGGCTTCTTGTAGTACATATGTACAGCAGAGCTCATGTAGAGTTAACAGAGCTTCCAGGCACAATAAATTCACAAAGGAGCCCTCAGGGCTGACGATAAAAAGCATATTCCTTGTAGACAATAGACACTGTTGTCATCCAGATGATGATATCACTACTGGCATTGTTCTCCATGCCGGTAGTCTGTCGAATGATGCTGTAATGTAGATATGATTCCATCAGAGCCCATAATGAGCATGGTAAAAGTTGCTGTCTTGATGCACTATAAGCTCTATATGTTAAGAGCATTGCTGCACAATCGTGGCTCTGTGTCTTTGTCTCCCGTTTTTCACTCCAATGAATATGTATACGATCATTTATAGACATTGATTTCACACTTAACCTTTGGTGCTTTTAAATGCTGCCCATTCCACCGTGGACATCCATAATTTAGTTTGATCTCTTTATTAATATGAGATTAATGACATCCCTCCTGTGGCATTTGGATGCTTGTGTTATGATGCAGCTATACCTCGAGGTCAACGTCTTATGGCTGTGCTGCAATACATATTAAATGAGGGATGTAGTGCATAACTCGAGTTCTCAGAATCATGTCCCCATCAACATACTGGGTAAAATATTAAAGGAACAGTTCACCCCAAAATTAAAAATCTGTCATCATTTACTCACCCTCGAGTTGTTCCAAATCTGTATACATTTCTTTGTTCTGATGAACACAGAGAAAGATATTTGGAAGTATGCTTGTAACCAAACAGTTCTTGGCCACCATTGACTACCATAGCAGGGAAAATTACAATGGTAATCAATGGGGTCCAAGAACTGTTTGGTTACAAGCATACTTCCAA
Source organism: Triplophysa rosa (assembly GCF_024868665.1). NCBI lineage: Eukaryota > Metazoa > Chordata > Actinopteri > Cypriniformes > Nemacheilidae > Triplophysa > Triplophysa rosa. The sequence goes on from NC_079912.1 coordinate 11,596,512, forward strand.
ATATCTTTCTCTGTGTTCATCAGAACAAAAAAATTGAATAAATCATACTTGTCAGGTTTCTTTTTTATCTATTTTGGTTTAAGCGAAAGTTGCCGTTTTTGCTTTGTGCTATGCATTAACTTCTTAAATGACAAACTAACAATTTATTTTTGCAATAATCAAGCAAATTTGAAAGAATTTTCTTTGCAAATATTGTTCAAATTGGTCAAGTAAATGTATTCTTAACAACATCCTTCAGGAAGTGACATCATTGTTGGTGGGAGAAAACAGTCCAAATATAAATATTGTCATCGTAATAAATGATTCCACCATGTTTGATACAATTACAGAAATGTATACCATACATTTCTTAAAATATGGTAAAATAAGAAAATAAACTTCAAGCTGACACGTTCAAATTATTTAACTCTGAATCCTGACCAAGCAATGAGTAACTTTAGTTATTTTTGTCCTGTTTAGTTTATTTATTTCAGAGCCTAAAGTGTATTCAGAAAATGTGTTATATCCTTTAACAGTAATATTTCCTTAAATTGCAACACAGGCATTCGTTTTCACAAGTGACAGAGCTTAAAAGAAATGTCCCAGCTGTTCTTTAAAGGAGAAAAGGTTGTGTTTACATGTGCGTTTCTTTAAGAGAAAAGGTGGACAATTTATATAACTGTGATATAGTGACTAGCTTCACTCCAAGTCTAAACACACACACACGCACGCACACACACACACACACACACACACACACACACATACGGTCCTTGTGTTTAGCCCACACTGTCTCTCTTTAAGTGGTTACCTGTCAGTTCCTATTTCAGCTCTACCTCTAGTCGCCACCAACAGTTGAGCTAAACCACAATCTGATCAATTAGCCCTATTGATTCCCTAATAGCAGTCAGCACACATCACTAGACTTGTCTAAAACTAGCCGTGGGCTCTTTGCTCAGTGAAACCATAAACTCGGTTTTAAACTGCCCTCTCATCTCTCAAGCACCCATTTGATCTCTCCAACAAATAGTAAAATGTTATTACACACAACGCCCCGTTGTGTGTGCTTATTAGTGGAATTTTAACTCAGATTTGTTAAACACTTGAAAAAACGATCCCTGGTCAGGTGCTTGGGTCTCTTGAGCAGCTTGGAAGCAGAAGGTTACAGGCTGGGGTATGTTGTCATTGTGCTGGGAGGTTCCTCTGGGACAGTAGGTAATCCTTTGCAAAGTCCAGCTAAAGGATCTGCATGCTGCTCACTGGATGAATGAGAGATCAAACACTGTAAATCTGCTCCATACTGGTAGTGATAGCAAAAGGCTTAGACTGAAAGAGAGAGAGAGAGAGAGAGAGAGAGAGAGAGAGAGAGAGAGAGAGAGAGAGAGAGAGAGAGAGAATTAGAGATAGAGGGTGAAAGACGAAAGGAAGAGAGAGAGTGTCCAGATGACCAGTAGTGGTTGGGCAGATGGCTCTGGTTGCTTGGCTGAAGCTTCAGTGAGCCTTCAGTGATGGTCAGTCTCATGGGACAACACACACACACCACTCTCTATATAGATGTCTTAAGCAATACTGTGCCTTTATTACATAGATGACAAACCGGTTAAAATCTCATGCAGAAATGGACTTATTAAGCAATATCACAAAATAACAAATGCTGACAAATTATGCCAAACGCTCAATTTAACTCTGCTTGTCCAATCAAAATAATAACTTGAACTGTTTTATAAGTTTGGCTATGACTTGATTTATTGATAACGACTTGTAAAAAAGTATTTTTTTGTATTACAGTAAGTACAGTATAACACATTTAAAAAAATAAAAACAGAAAATGTACTGGTCATTTTCTGCCAGGACATTATCCATTAATTTATATGCCATATTTCCATTAATCCTAAAACACGACATCATGCAGTGCACAATTCAAAATGAACACGAAACAGATCAATCAAAAACAAAAATCAATATGGAAAATTCCTTCATATTAATGCAGTATTGTGTGCTTTACTTTTACGGATTTCTTTAACAGTGTACTATATATTTCAGAATTCCCAATGGAATTAAATAAAATTATTGATGTAATAATATTTCTCATTTGAATACATCTTTAAATAATTATTTTGAGTGAGATCTTGTGACTTACAGGCCTGAAACGGAATCTGTCATTTACATGTGATTGTGCTGAACATCTCTCACCATACATCATGTTAAACAATGGCCCAGGAGGAGTGCATGTATGCATATGTGTGTGTGTTTGATGTGCTTTTGTCTCGTTTTCACAGTTATTTCTCATGACTCTAACGGAGCAGCAGGAGACCAAAAAGAGAAAGAGAGGCAAGCAATGGCTGAATGAGTGAAAGAGATAGTGAAATAGTTAGAGACAGAGACACATTTGAGGTGTTCCTGGGGTGACACTTTGGAATGGGAGATGACCTTTCAGCTTTTACCTTATTACTGGGTGTACGGGTTTGGCTTGACACAGTCCTCCAGGATTTAGTAAAACATGAGCAAAAGTGACATTTCGGTGGTCCTAACTAATACAAAAGGCTCATAAATTGAGAAACAAATCTAGATGACATACATGTAAGTCTTCAATGACAACTTAAGTAAATATTTGAGAAGTTAGTTTTATTAAGTTTATTTAAAGGTCCAGTGAACCAGATTTAGTGGCATCTAGCGGTGAGGTTGCTGCTATGACGGCTCACTCCACCCCTCCCTTTCGAAGCACTATGGTGGCTCTCACAGGACTAGGAAGTCATTGTGTTTTCGCTTCTTTGTTACGAAATGCTTTGTAGAGCAGTGTATTCCGAGTGCTTTTAATAACCTCTGCCCAAAGGAATACGCCAAAAAAGGGGCGAGGCCTTCCTTGGAGAAGAGGAAGAGCCGCTGGAGTAGTGTTTGGTTATCAGAGATTGTAAACATTTGGTGTGTACCTCTAAAACACTTCTATGAAACGTCCTTTGAAGTCCTGCTTGCATATGTCTCCTGGTCAATCTGCTTTTTTTATTATCCAACTCGGGTCCAATATAAAAAGGCAAAACTAACGCTTCTGTTATTAGTGTTAATTAATGTAACCGGTCTGACGCCATTGGGTGTCATTTCCCTCGTCATAGTACGGAAAAAATTTGTTTGCACATGCACTAGCAGACCTCCATTACACTTCGATCGATCCGCAGGTTTTTAACTGATAAAGTGAAGTTGACGCCATTGTTACTGTTTATTGCTATAAGTTTATGAATACACGTGCACTGAGAGGGGCACCGACCAATCACAACAGCTGAGAAACGGAAGCTCGCTGATATGGTATGGGTGGGACATCTTCACACACACGCACGCACGCACGCACACACACACACACACACACACACACACACACACACACCACAACACACACGCACACACCACCACACACACACACGCACAACACGCACACACTCACG